>NW_028120456.1:0-72500 GCF_965178545.1 Coloeus monedula
AAAATTATATTTGGCCTGTAAGTGTACCCCCACATCTGCATTGGTTAAAAAGTCAGTCCCACACACTTTCCTGGCTGGTGTGAAGTTGTATAGTTCATCAGATCTGATCCAGTGTGTAAAGAAATGTTTACTGTGGACTTTCAGGAGATTATCAGCAGTCCTGGAAGGCTGCTGAACTTGATCTCCCTGGATTGACAGAATGAATCCACATAGGATGCAGAGCAGGATGTGGTTTCTCAAACAGAATAGTGACATTCTCGAAGGAGGCTACAAGCAAAGGGAATCTTAATTTTAGTTATTGAACACAGAAGCATTTATATCTGCTTATGCAGCTCTTAGAAGGGAAGAAGAACATGGCCCTTCTGTGCAGTCCTTTGTGGAAGTGTAATAGCTCAAATTGTCTTTCAGACAGCCAAGTGGCACCGGGTGTCACCTGGAAAAATTAAGTACTGGGGACACTTTACACTCATAAATGGCCTGACCTTGTGTACATGGAAATCAAGGGACTTCTGTAATGTTAGAATGGGTCTCAAATGATGGGTTTTTGCAGATTAGCAATCTATCCAAGGAATGATATCATAAAATTTTGTCTAGCAAAACCTGCTGCCAACATTTAAAAATATCTACCAAATGCTATTCCCGTTAAAACAGTCTTGTTAAAATTGTCTGTTCCAAACAGAACAAGATTTTACTGTTCTTGGTGATGTCGTTTTCCTCCTCAGATTTCTGTGAAAGCATGTGTTTCACAAGGCATATCAAAGTTGTCTCATGGGCAAAAACATGTAAACATCAAGCGTGTCATTTTCTTGAAATCCCCTGTAAAATGGCTCGCCACGCTGCCTTAACCATTCAGAAGCATAAGAGGAAAAAAGGAATTTGCAGGCACTCCAAGGCTGGGTCTGTGGGAGATCTGAGATGAGCCTGTGGCTCTGCAGTCACCCATCAAGAAGTCACCCAAATGTGCTTTTTATCTTGCAGTTTCCACATTTGGGAGGCAACTACTGTGTAAAGGATCTGGGTTCTGCTAATGAAAAATATATCACAAGGTCCGTGTGTGGCTGGGTTGGTTCCATAGTTCCAGCCATACCTGCTGTTGTGATACATAATCCCAGTTCATACTCCTGGGAAGAGTTTCCTGCAGCAGTGCAGGTGGGAAGTTTCTCTCTTGCACTGGCTCCACATTGAGCTCTTTCTTCTTAATGCAGCCAGTGCACTGAAGGAGGACAAGCTCGCTTCTTCCTTGCCTGGTTGTTCAGGGTGAATCATTAACCAAGCACTTGAGTGACAAACCAAAACTGTTTGTTGAGTGCCTTCTGCAGTCTGCATGGACAGTTTGCCTTCTGCAGGAGGTACGGTTTTCTTCTCTCACGGAATGAAAGCACCACAGACCCCCTCTGCTCGCCGCTGTGCTTTAACCAGACCTGAAGTATGTATATAATAATACATAGATCTATATCTATCTACATATATATATGTACTGAAGTATATAATCTATCTATCTATTTATAGAACTTCTTTATATGTATAGAAGTTCTGTGTTGCTCCTGCTTTATGCATGAGGAAAGGGCATACATATAATGAAGACAGAAGTTAACTTTTCCTTGTACTCTTCCTTTGTAGCCTGTTGAGGCTTTTGGTGAGAGGAATTATAATCTTTTTCCTAGCAGCACTTAATGAACTGAAATCATTCTCCAGGATGATGATGACATGCCAGTTCTCGGTATATGGATATGAGTCCTGAGATCCCACACACGGATACACAGAAGGACTGCATAATGTGCTGAAGATGGGGAGAAGGTATGCTTGGGTGAAAGGTGGGACTGTTTCTTCTAATGGCTGCTTACATCCAACAGCAAATACTGATTTCTCCCTTTTTAATGCAAGAGCATTTATCTGCCAGTGTTCAAACTGCATTTCCATGACATAAGAAGAGTTGTCTGGATAATTAACTAATACAGTTAAAACACATCAGTTTGAGCAGATGTTCTTGTCTGTGCTTTTAACGTGAATGGCCTTGATTTTGCAGCAAAGTCCGAGAGATGGCACCTGAATGCAAGGGTTTGGGTTTGTGAAGCTTTGCAGAATGATGGCCTATATTTATATTTTTTTCATCAACTCCCCATAAGCTGCACACAAACCTCGTTTAGAGAGTTTTACTGAGACAGCAGATTCAAGCCTTCGTTATTAGGGGACGTCTGCAATGCCATTGTCTGCTTGACATTAATTCTTCCAGCTGTGCATCGATGTATTGTAATGGCCCTGGGTTTTTTGGTCGCAGTTTGTTTCCTGCAGTGCCCTCGTGCCTGCGCAGCACTCGTGATGCTGACGTTGACCCTGGGCTGTGTGGCAGATGGGGCTGTCCCGTATCCGAAAGTTACGGGAATGTATGTAGGCGTCAGATGGAATGCTGGTCTCTCCGCTCACCCTTGGCTCTGTAATTTCGTCATCCAGCCATGGAGGACCTGTGCAGCCGTAACTGGCCAAGGCAGTGGGTGAGCACAAGCTGCAGCTCTGCAGGAGATCAGGGACCTCTTGCCCACAGCAGAAACAGCAAGTAACTGCAGTTCTCAGAACTCGTTACTGCGCCCTTAACTGCAGTATTTCCCTGCTCTGTAATCTGGCCAAAGGTAGGTAGGTTTTGATAGGGATAGACACATTTCTACCACAAAGGTCACCTCTCTGCCAGATTTCAAAATTTCCCTTCCGAAGCTAGAGATCCTCATATAAAAGGTTGCCTGAATTTAGGTAGCGTGTGCCAAGCAGTATATTTTTCCTTTAATAATATTCCTGGAAATAGCGGAACTGTTTTGGCTAAAGCAGATGCTGAACTGTTCAGAATGAAATTCTCAGAGCTGAAATCTGGCGAAGCAGAGTAAGGTGCCCTTTTGTTAACCCTGGGGAAGGCTGAGCACCGTGGCAGCAGGGAGGGGAGGTGGCACTGCTGGTCGGCAAACCAAGGAAACCAAGGAGCGCTGCTTTTAGCAAACTGCCAGCTTGAAGCCAGTGAGGAACATCCTTGGGCTCCTGCACTCTGTGTTTTTATGTTCACCTTAAATAATGAACAGAGAAACCCAGAGGCACCAGTGCTGCTTCCAGCTACCTTGAACTGCTTAAATAGGTAGTTTTAATCACCCAGGCTCCGTTCTCTCCACCTGTATTGCTCCTGGGCTTAAGGCTGGATGTATCTATGGAATCTCTAGTTATGTATTGGAGTTTGGCCTGAAGTAATTTGTGTTGCCGACTTGGTACTCTTTCCCCACCCTGGAAGTCTATCTGCAGAACCCCTCTGTGCCAGGCAAGAGAGTCCCCCATAGATGTTTCACTATACAGTTATATCTTTTGGGTTAAAGCCTTACAGGGCTATCATGTGAATGAGGACAAAGCTCTGTTTTTCTTCTTTGCTCTCTGCCCTGTCTTCTTTCTCTGTATTTTAGGACTCAAGTAACAGGGACATATAGCTCCTGTTCTGCTTCCTGGTTGTGTCACTGAAACTGCAGGAAAAACAAAAAGCCCTCCAACAACATTTTTAATGTTAGAGAGTCAAGGCACTACTTTCTTCTCTGGCCAGGATGTACCACAGAAATCATCTCATCCGCACATAGCCCGGGTGTGCGGAGAATCATTCCATGACACATGATCTTTACTAGAATTTTCAGATCTTTTCTGCAGTCAAAACTCACAGAAACGAATTGGGTCAGTGTTCATTGGTCTCAAGTTGTGTAGTTCCTAGTATCTGCTCTCCTATTAGATCCGGATTTCTTCGCTTCTGATGTTAATTAGATCTTCATTGCTTGAATTTCTTATCAGTCTTTGCCGGAGGCAGAGTCTGGGGTAGATGTTCCTAGATGGCCACTGACGTTCTGTTGGTTCTGTTGATGTTCCATCGATGGCTTTATCTTGTTGGGGCTGCTCCCAGTCTGTTGAAATGCTAAGCCCATCAGGCCTCACCTAGAGAAACAATGCCCTGGAAAGAAGCTTCAGTTCCCTTCCCCTGAGGCAAAGATGAGCAAACCTGGCTAAAGTCATAGATAAAAGATTTTTAAACTGGTATGTTTTCCAACAGTTGTATATAATGCTTTATTACATAAACGGGCTGGGAAAAGCTCTGGTACCCCTGACCAAGCTGGTTTTGTCTCAGACAGTGCTGTTATTTTGGGCCTAGACATGAAGCTGCTGTCTCTGGACTTGAAAATGAATATAGGAATGACTGAACAAACAAACGTGGTACACTCTTAAAAAATTGTGTGCCCATTGACCAAGCTGGATTACCATGCTCTTTCCAAATTCTTGCCGTGCAAGTTCTTCCATACCCTCACTTGCAACTCAAACTTTTTTTTGTTTTGTTTTGTTTTAAATGATACTGGTACCAGAGCACGGGCACAGCACTTCTATGAGCTGCAGAGCTATGAATATCTCTTTTTATGGATACAGTGTGTGCATGCTGTGGCTTTGGGCACAGGGTATGTCAGTGCTAGTGCGAGACTGATAATAGCCTCTAAAGATCATTTGAGAAGTTGCTTACCTTTCCCCAGGGAACAGGACACGTCTTTGTATTTCCACCTTCAGATACACAACCCACTTGTGGGCTTGACTGCATAGCAAATACAGTGTGAGAGTCATCCTTGCTTATGTGTATTTTTTTCCCCCCCTCTCCTTTATGTTTTGCTTTGCCCTCTCGTTTGCTTTCTGCCTGTTTTCTCTGAGGCTAGTGATTTCTTGGCAAGTTATTGTTCATAATCAAAGAAAGGTAGTGGGCAAGCAGCAACTGCTGTCTCAGGTAGCCCAAGCTGACCCTGCCACTGCTTTGGCAGGAGAAAGAAGCTTCTTTGGGAGGAGCACAGCTGTCCTGGGCTTTGTGCACACAAGGGCTGCTCAGAGCAGCCCCTTGACCCCATGCTGGCTCTGTGAGCTCTGCCACTGACTGGTAACAGTGATGGCAGTTTGTGTTGAGGCTTTGTTCTCTGCTCCCCAGAGAGAAACATTCAACTGCAGAGTGACTAAGTGGCTTTTCAAAAGCTACATGATGAATCAGTGAATGAACAACAACCCCCAGCAGCTCCAGGCCCCCTTCTCTCTGCAGAACAATGCCTTTCTCCCTGTATGAAGATGCGCACGTAGGATAGGTTGCATACAGAGTTATGTATTTCAAAAGAAATTTGAATATTAATCTTTATATTGTAGTGATGCCACTGTCCTCTAGGCTCTGTAAATAGCAGCACCACAACAATGTGAATTATTCCTTTTATGCAAAACCCTGGCCAGTGAAATAGCTTGTCAATACAAAATAAAATTGCTGCACAAAGGTTTGACAGCTACCTTCATTATATATGTCAATCAAAGGATCCTAAAAGCTTTATTGTTCCTGTACAGAGTCTGAACAATATGCTAGCCCAATATGCCTCAAAGCTATTTTCTCTCTACTCCTTTCATTTAAAAAATAGCCACCAATAACTTTTGACAAACAGTCTGAGAAAACTGCATGAGCAGCAAGGAAATCTTAGATTTTCTTGGGGATCTGTGGGCTGGAGCCTTCCACTCACTGGGCTCTGTCACATGTCACGGTAGATGAGATCTGGTCAGAAACACGGAGCCCTAAAATTACTCTACAAAACCCAGGCTGGCTGGGGTCGTGGGGAGGGCATGGGGAATTAGGGAGGAAAACTTATGCTGAATATGAACTACTTAAATAATTTTGGGTTAAGGCTTTTTGTTGCTTTCCCAGGTATGGGACATTCAAGCTCCTCTGTCCCAGGTCTCCCCCAGGTTAGGCTGGGCCTGTCTTGATGAGCTCTTGCTCTCATCAGAGCCCACCCTACAGCTTGGGAGTGTGAGGCGTGCGTATTTCGGCTGGATTCCCTTTTTCCATGGCGCTCGGTCCTGCGAAGCCCAGCTGTCACTTAGGGCTCGAGGCGCTGTAAGCGGGGCCGGGGTCGGGCGGGAGCGGGGCTGTGTCCCGGGAGGCGGGTCCGGCGGCCGGTGCTCCCGCACGGGCGGTGGGGCCCAGGCCGGGCCCTGCCGGGAGCGAGGGCCCGGCAGCCGCAGCGCTGCGAGCCCAGCGCGGCCCCGCGGCCGCGAGAGGGAGCGGCCGGCGCGCCCCGCTCCTGCCCGGCCCTCACACAGGCCGCCGGAGCCTCCCCGGGAGGGACGGACCCCGCGCCTTCGCTCGGCCCTGCTGAGGCCGCATCTGGAGTGCTGTGTGCAGTTCTGGGCTCCTCAGGACAGGAGAGACATGGAGCCTCTGGAGAGGGTCCGGCTTAGAGTGACAAAGATGATTAAGGAGAATCTCATGTGTGAGGAAAGGCAGAGGGTGCTGGCCCTGGTCAGCCTCGAGAAGAGACGACAGAGAGGGAACCTCATCAAAGTCTATCAGTATCTGAAGGGAGAGTGCCAAGAGGATGGAGCCAGGCTCTGGTTGGGTTTTGCCCAGCGATAGTACAAAAGGCAGCGGGCAGAAACTGATGTACATTAGCAAGAGCTTCACTGTGTGGATGCCCAAGCACTGGAACAGATTGCCTAGAGAAGTTGTGGAGTCTCCCTCTTTGGAGGTATTCAGAAGGTATCTGGACACAATCCTCAATAAGCTGCTTTGGGGGACCCTTGCATGTCTGGGAACTAGGTGACCTCCAGTGGTCCCTTTCCAATCTTTAACCATTCTGTGAAAGTGTGACATTGTAATCTTGTGCCATGACAGAGCAGACTAAATCTGGTTTATGAGGGTGTCATAACTTCTTTGTTCTGGGCTGTAGCTTAAATTAAGTTTCACAATTCAAAATATCCTGGAGGTTGGTTGTTTCCTCTAAGCCCTCAGCTTGGTTCTTAGCATGTGCTGGTGCGTGGCTTTGCTCTCAGACCTGGTCATGGGCAGTGCAGCAGCAGTACCTCAGGAGGTTACTTCCTGCATGCGTATCTGCCTGTGCCTTTCTGACAGCTGCTTTTGGGATGAGCTGCTGCTCTTGGCCTGTGCTAAAGGGCTGACCTAAAAGTGTAAAGAATAGCCTTGCTCTTGTGTTGGGGAGCAAACCATGGGGATGCTCTGTGAGGATGCATGCAGAGGAGATATTGCAACAGGACTGCTGATCACGACAACTAGTGCTGGTGAAGAAACTGGTAAAATGGAAACTTTTAAAGAATTGAGGTGTTAATTCATGTGCTGAGAAAGCTGTGCTGCCCACTTACCATCCCAAAAACTGTGTGACATTTCCCTGAGGTGCACTGCTTGCTGCTGCATCATGGCTGTGTCTTTGATCACAGGCAAAATTAAGCATGCTTTTGTAATCAGTAGACTCCACAAGTAGTTTCAAGATACATGGGAGTATATGGGAGTAAAAAGACATAGACTGACACTTCTCACAGTGTTGAAGTTTACATGGTGTGGTGTGTTCTCTCCCCATGCAGCATTGCCCTCCTGTACAGAGCCCTTTTATTCATGTTTTAAAGAATTACCACTGTTGTGGCAATGGCATAGAAGTTGTTTCGGTGCAATTTGTGGCGAGCACCAAATAATTGTGCAACAGAATGTCTGTTATCTGTGACAACAGCTGCCTTTCATAACTACCTTTGATTTCAGGTGTGCAAGACTGGACTAAGCTGAACGTAGGTGGTGCTGACAGGATGCAAAAGGCTTTCTGTAAGCAGAGTGGGCTGTGCTTTTCTTGCTAGTCCACCTCTGGCCAAGGACGTACTCTGTAGTGTGTGGGTGCAATGGTCAGGACACTGCAAACACTTTTGCTCCTGTGGTAGGGCTAGGAGCTTGGTGTTGTACATGGAAAAAAAAGCCTACACAAGTCTGAAGCTTCTGCTGTGAGCACCACTGCTTCATCTTGTTATTCTGGCCCTAAAGGAAACCCTCCTGAAGGAATGCTGTACCCAGCCCCTCTGTTTCTGTGAACAGGAGGTAGCAGTGGCTTCCCAGGGGGAATAAACCAGGCTTTGGTGCTTGCCTGTCTTACTTCCCTGCCTTGTGGGAAAATGTTACGAATCCCTCTGTTTGGGTGATTGCTCACGCTTCTGCACCCTCAGACTTCATCTGTAAACTTTTAGCAGTTTATTATGCACTGATGCTGGGATGGCTCTTGCCAGCTAGGAACTGTTTTCCAGTGTCACTCCCTTGTAGTGGGCATGTGGAACTGCTGTGGCATTTTCTCGATGTTTAATGTGACCTAATTGTGTACTTCCACTGTCTGGGAGGATCAGCTCTCCTGGTGTGACAGTTGCCATAAAATCAGCGGTGCGTCTCTGGCATTTGCAGCTGGGTGCAAGGCACAAGTTCCTTGATTTTGCTGCATCAGCCCAGTGAAACATTGCGGGGCTGTGTGTGCAGCCAACTGCCTTTTGTTACGCCTGGTAACAGCTTGGCAATGTTAAAAAAAATGTAACCTCCAGCTGTTTAATTTGCTCTAGGGAAATAAAAAGGCTTCCTAATAATCTTCATATTTACTTGGCACGTTTGGTTTGAAAGCAGATGGGTTGATTTACGAGATAAATGACAAAGCAAGAGAAGAAGAAGTGTGTCAGTGGCTTTACCATTAGAGAGGAAGGCATTTCTGATATGTGGTTAATCACGATGAACCGTTCTAGGTTTTGGGGTTTTTTTGCAAGTCAGCTTCTTGGACCTTCTGCCCACCAGCTTGCTCAGCCAACTAATTCCCTCAGTGCCCATTGTCACCTCTCCCTATGACCTACAGGTAGGGGAAGGTGCAGAGCTGTAATGAAGGAGAGGGGCTGAGGTGGCCATTCCTTCTCAGTTGTGCCTTCTTTGCCCACTCCAAACTTGTGCAGGAGCCTCCCCGTTGCAGCACTCACCCCCTCCCTGTGGCCAGACCAGTAAGTGCCTATGTCCTTTTGGATGGGCTGGGAAAGGGTCCTTCCTGAGGCACTGCTGCTTGAGGCACTGAGCAGAGCTAGGTTCTCCAGGCAGGCTGGTGCTGAGGCTGTGCCCTCCCTGCCAGAGCCATGCACCCCTCTGCCCTGGCAGGCAGCTGGCAAGTTGTGAAATATGGTTCAGCACTTTTTTTTTTAATAATAAATTGTGCAGCTGTCTTGGAAAGGATTAGAAATCAGTTCTGGAAAAGACTACAGTAGATTTTAGTGAAGAATTCTGCTGTGTCCTTAATTATTGATAAGCATCAGGATGTAAGGACACCATGTTAACCCTTCAGCAGCGAGGACGATTACAAATAATCTAATAAATGACATTCGCAGATTTTCAGATGGAGTAGGTTTAGTTGCAAGTTCTGAGACTTAGAAGTGAGGAAATATCAGAAATAAGGTTTCTGCTTATTATTTTGTATGTCAGATACTGTGTTTGGTGAGGCAACTGGGTTAGATGAACACTGTATGTCCCCTTCAACTGAAAGACACCATTCTACATTTCTGGTGGCACAGGCCTCTCCTAAGGGGTCCCAGATTTGCTTACCACCCCTGCCCTGGTTGCTCTCACCACCTTTCACTAGCGGGTTTTGCTCAGGGGATGAATCAGGGGCAGGTTCATGCCCACAAGGCTCCTGCTCTATGGCCCCAGGGCCAGGCAAGGCTGCAGGAGCACTGTGGAGGGGTTACTGGTTTTGGCAGCTGAATGGTGTCAGGAAAAGCAGCTTCCCTCCCTGCCACGTGTTTCCAGAGGGCTGCTGAATAAGTCAGGGAAGCCAAAGCAAGGCTCCTTTCTGGGCTCAGAAACCTCTGTGCTAGAAGAACCCGTCCCTGTCAGCTAGGGCCCCCCTTGTCCTGCCCATGGTGTGGGTAAGTCACAGGCTCCTCTTCTCTGTGCTGGGATGAACTGCCATGGGAATGCCATTGCCAGCAGCCTGGTGTGCTGGAAAAAGGGAGAAGGGAAGAGGGAATGTGGTGCCAGAGCTGCGTGCCATCGGGTTGTGTTTCCCTCTGAGGACAGAGGGTGTCTGGGCCGAGGTGAGATTGCTGGGAGTGCTTGGATGAGCTGTGCAGGAGACAGGGAGCTCGGGATTGCAGCTGCTGCTGGAACCATTGCCTTAGGTCTGCTTAGTCAGTGTCTGTGTGAAGTGGGATTTGCGCTGGAGAGGTGCTGTCGGGAACAAAGGACGGAGTAAATCCTCTCAGGGGATGTGCAGGGAGGGACTGAGTTTCAGGGAAGGAGAGTATTTCTAAGCCGTATCAATATTTCCCTGAACCTGGGGCTGGAGCAGTGAGGGGGGTGCTTGGGTTTGGCCTGGGCCTGTCAGGAAGAGCCATAAACGAGCCAGCCGAGGCCCTGAACCCTCCCTGGATGTTTGAAACGCTTCCACAGAAAGCCAAGGCAGTCATGATTGCAGAGGACAAGTTGTAGGCGACTGCTGACGATCCGTGGGGAATTTCCTGTGGAATTACCAGTCAGAGTGCATGCAAGCAGAGCACATCTTTTGGCTTTTTCCGGTCTGTCACCTCCTGTCTGGCTCTAGAGAGTTTTGTGCGCTCCCGTTCAGGAGGCAGCGTGTTTTCAGCTGGAAATTTGGGGTGGTTTTGTTTCCTCAGGGTCTGGGGTCTTTCCTGAGAGAATCAGCCCTCCCATAAATCCCCCGGGTCGTTCTACACAGCTGCTTTGGCCGTGGCTCAGAGAGAGAGAAGGGAAATGACTTTTTAGGGCGTTGAAATTTCTCCAGGCAGGAGTGGGAGGTCGTCTTGCCCCTCCCCAGAGCCCTGCAGGTGCATGGGAGTAGCTCAGTGCCGGCGCAGCTCTCTGAGCAATAACAACGCTTGGGAGGTTCGGGTGTTGATAACAGCTCTCCTGTCTCCTGGGGCCCAAGGTTCGGTCTCACGGTCCCGGACCGGTGAGGGAGAGAAGGAACTTGTGCTATTCCTGGAAAAGCTTCTGTTATTCCTTGTGCAGCCTTTTAATTCTGTGTTCTGATGGACTGTCCGCTGTTTTTCTAACAGGACTTGTCAGAGATTCAGATTTAGGAATTGAATTTGGGTCCGTTCACTTCAGGATCTTGCCAAGCCTGAAGGCCTGGGGCGATGACTGCTCTCAGCGAGGGCTCTTTATGAATCCTCTGTCAGATTTCCCTCAGTGCTGGGCAGGAAAGGCGAGGGTTTGGATCAGGAATTCTGCAAGGGGGCCCTGTGTGACCATTGGCTTCTTGTGTGTGTGTGTGTGCATCAGTGAGCCAAAATCAAGAGCAAAGGCTGGTTTGGTTTTACTAACTTAGAGTAACTTTTAAAAAAAGTAATCAACTTTTTCTTCTTTTTTTAATTTAGGTGCTGGAATTGCCTGTCTGGACGTGTGCTGAGCTCTCGCTGCTGTGGACTGTGCAGCCTTAATTGCTGCAGGTTCCTGTTCTTCTCACCAGCTCAAAGTAGACGTGGGGTTTTTTCCCCTTCTATATAGAGCTGTTGAGTTTGGTGATTTTCCTGAATTGAGGATATTGAAGGTCGAGAAGGAAGATTTGTGTCTTTTTGTGCTTTTCTGTTGTTATTTTTAGCACCTGCTCACCATCTGGACATGGTTGGAATACTGGAAACATAAAAGTTTTTAGGTTCAGTGCTTATTTATGCAAACCCAGGTTTTTTTTTTTTTTTTTTTTGAAAGGTCTCCATTTGTCTGGGTACTGTTCCTGGTAGTTTGATGTAGAAAAGGTCACGTGAACAGCAGGGAGCAGTGAGCACTTGGAAGGGGGGGGTGCAGGTATTTCATCCAGGGTGGGGCAGTGAATGTGGCCTAGGAACAGCTCTCTGGTCAAGTGAGCAGCAGAGGAACTGAAGGATGCTCTTCCCCAGCAGAGCTGCTGCTTTGTGCTCTGGGGCAGCGCTGCCGCTGCTGGGCTTCCTCGGGGAAAACAGCTCCTTTGGGATGTGCTTTGCTGCAAAGCTTTCCCTGAGCTGGGTGTCTGCAAGAGGCGTCAGGATACCAGTGTCAGGAGTTTTTCATGGTTTCCAGGCTGTTGTACACAGCACGTTCCGGGCAATTTGCGAGCGTGAGGCAGAGCAAAATGGGTGCAATTGGACTCTGCAAATGCAGTTCAGGCAGACGTTGATCTTTTAACTTTTCCATGGCAGGTGCGAATTCTTGGGCATTTGTGAGTCTGCCTTGACGTGCAGGGATTGAAGGGTTTAGGTGTGGAATTGTTTGGCCAGCTTGCTCCAAGGCATCGTGTACTTCTGGAAGTGCCACACACCTCGCAGGACCGAGGAGCTGCTGGCTGGGTGCTGGTTCTGCTCTGCCCTGGGAACTGGGAGCCCCTGGGAGGGCTGGGGGTGACACCTGGAGATGGGCTGGGGAAGCCTGGAATTGTATCTCAGCACTTTTCTATGCAGCTCTATGGACCGGTGTGTGCTGAACGAAGCGGCTCTTCAGCACAATAAATTCAGCAGTTTGGAAAAACCATGGAATATCTCCGAGTTAATGATGGGAGAGGGTTGGGGCTGCTCCCTGATAACGTGCAGGGCTCGGGGGTGCAAAACGAAGATGGGGAGAGGAGTGGGGGCTGCTCCTCGTTGTCGGGGCGCCGCGGGCGCTGCGCAGCCTTCCCCTTTTACTTCCCAATTCCTCATTTTGTGCCTCCTTTTCCCTTGGGGATGTGCCCGGGCCGCATTCCAGCGGCCGCCGTGGGACAGCGCCTGCGGGCGGCGGGGTTTCCCGCGTGATTGACGGGCCCAGCGGCCAATGGGAAGGCGGGGCGGGCCGAGGGCTGGCCAATGGGGAGGCGGCTCGGGGCTGCGCGTGGCCAGTTGGAATCGGCGGGAGCGGTTGGGGCGGGCGGGCACGGACGGGCCCGGGCGGTGAGCGAGGAGCGGGAGAGCGGGATGGGGAACGGGACGGGGAACGGGACGGGGAACGGGATGGGGAACGGGGGGGAACGGGACGGGGAACGGGATGGGGGAGCGGGGGAACGGGATGGGGGAGTGGGGGAACGGGATGGAGAGCGGGGGATGGGATGGGGAACTGGGGAACGGGATGGGGAGCGGCATCATATTTATTTTTATTTTTGGGTTTAATATTATTTTTATGTCTAATTTTTCCCTTCCCTTCCCTTTCCTTTCCCTTTCTCTCTTCCACCTTTCTTTCCCTTTCCCTTTCCCTTCACACTCCCTTTCTCTTTCTCTTTTCCGTCTCTTTCTTTCCCTGATTCCTGAATTTTTTTTGCCCCAGAATCCACAGCCCAAGCCACGTGCACACACTGCAGATGTGAAGTGTATTTTTACTGCCAGCAAGCACCTGGGAATAAAAAAACCTCAGCCCCAAAGCTTGATGTCTAAACAGCAACACAGAAGTTCTAAACCAGCTGTCTGGATTTGAAAAGACATATGTCTTTGGAAGTGAACATAGAGTTCAACCTGATGTAGTGATCGACTTAGGTTCAGCTTAAAAAAGGCCCTACCGACATTTTATTGTATCTAATCCCTGCTTTCCCCTGCGTTTTAGTTCTTGCCTCTCGGCCCACTCTGTTTCATGGGGCTGTACATGGTAAAACACTTCCCTGTGTGCTTTCTGGGTTTGAGCTGCCCTGCCCCGGCACGTAGGGTCACGGTTAAGTAGAAGAGTTATAAAACTTAGTGGTTCATCTCTTTTTCATGGGTTTTTGGGCAGAAGACTTATGGGCCCGGTGTGGGAATAACTCCCAGCCCTCGGCGTCTCGTTGACCGCCTCCCGTTGTCTCGCAGGTCCCCGAGGCGGCTCCGGATCTCCGCGGTCACCGACGCTGCCGATTTTCCCGGCGCGCGCCGTTCGACGTCGAGGAGCGGCATCCAGAAGCTGTGTCGGAGCATCTCCATGGCTGGGATGTTTGGAGTAAGGGCTGCAGTCAGGGTGTAAGCTGAAGGGTGTGTGACTGTGTGTGTGTGTGCCTGTGTCTGTCTGCCTGCGAGAAGAGTGCGGGTGTGGAATGGTCCTAACCTTGTGTGTGTGAGTTTTGCCTTTCAGGCTTTTCAGCTGCTTTTTAAACTCAGAGTAAAAACAACCCAGCTGCGCTGTCTGGGGATGTTTTCCCTCCCGGCTGGGTTTGTTTATCTGGGACCCGGCCGGTCTGTGAGGTGCCGTTCATCGCCAGGGTTTGGGTGCCGACCGTGCCGGGGATTTGTCAGGCGGGATGATTTTGGGGCTCCCGGGAACCGCGTTCCCATGGGGTGCTCTCGAGACGAGAGCGAGGGTGGGTTTGTGTGTCAGCTGAAGGAGGTGTGTGGTGGATGAGTGTTTTCTTCTCCCTGTGCTGCTGTTGTTTTGGGTTTCCTGAAACAATAAAATGTAATGAATTTTCCAGAAATAGAACAATTGTTACATTGTACTGATAGGGGGTTGGCTTGTGTTGCTCTGTGTTGGTGTTTGCTGCTGCACTTGCACATATTGCTCTGTATGTCAATTGGACTTTGACCAGTGTGCGTATGGATTGTATTTGTGCTTGTGTATGTTGTTATTTCCACTTGCTTTGCTGAAGTGTAAATAAAAAACCCTCGTTCAATCAAGTTGAATAAACCCTAATAAAGATACCCCCCCTCCCCCCTTTTGGTTGCTCTCTTCCTTTGGTGTGGTTTAGTAATTTTTTCGCCGTATTTCTTGCTTTGCTGCTCTGCTTTGCTTTACTTTTCAGTCTATTCCTCCCTTGACTTTTTCTAACTCTTTATCTTTTTCTCACTGTTTAACTGTTTCTGGATGTCTCTGTCACTCTATTTCTCAGTTTCTCTTTTTCTCTTCAACACTAATTCTCTTTTAAACTCGATTTCTTTTTCTCTCAAACCCTATTCTGTTTCTCTATTCCTTTTTCTCTCTATTTTTCTTTCTTTGTGACTCTGACTTTCTTTCTCTCTTTCTTTCTTTTCTCTGACTTTCTCTCTCCGACTTTGACTTTCTTTCTCTGACTTTGACTTTCTTTCTCTCTCTCTCTCTGACTTTGACTTTCAAACGACCTTTCTCACCTTCCCTCCTTTGTTCATTTTTACCTTTCTACCTTTGTTTGTTTCTGTAGCAGCTTGGAAAAAAACAGAGACCACTCTTTCTTCAGGCATGATCTGCCCCAGTCTTTGGTTAACAGAGCACAGAGGTGTTCAGTGCCATCGTGAGTCTTTAGGGCTGTGGCTCCTGCAGAGGTCCTTGGTGCTCTGATGGACGTGCTCCAAGCGTCCATCCTGGACTCCTGTATCAGGGGCGAGAAGGAAAGCATGTTTTTCCATGTCACAATTGTGACTTCTGCTACTGTGCGTGTAGTAGCCTTTCGCTGTGCGCTACCCTCACCTGCCAGGTCGTTTGCACCGCGCTGACCTGCGTTGTTTCAAACGTTCGTCTTGCGCGTTGCTGCACTCCTCCCGAACCCAAGCACGGGCTGGGCTCTTCTCCTTCTCGCTAACACCGCAAGTAAGAACACCGCACCCGTGCATGTGAACTCAGCAGCGCCGTGCACGTGCAGTTAAAAAGCAGTAATAAAACTCCTCAAACCTAAAAAACCCCCAGCAAAAATACCTGCACATAAGCGGCAGAACTCAAAAAAGCAAAGGAATGAGCAACGACTTGGAGAGCGGCACACGCGCAGTAAATTGAGAAGCCGTGCCCGTGCAGTAACGCGGAAAACCGCACCGGTGCAATGACAGAAAGCGACGTGCGCGCAGGGAAGCGGGAGAGCTGCGTGGTGCTGCTCGCTGCTTCCACCTGCTGGTGCACAGGAGGCACTGCAGCCACCCCGGGGAGCAGCTGCAGGCGCGCATTGGCCCAACGATGCCGGCTGAAGAAAGCTGCGCGTGTGCAGGGAGCGGCCGCAGCTACCCACGCGCAGCGCCGCGGGAAGGCCGTGCGGGCGCAGCGGCTTTTTACGCTCGGTGCTGCCGCTCAGGGGGTAACATCCCGTACCGCAGGCCACGACCTCACGATTTCCGTGGGTGCCGCCGCCTCATGCTTGTCCCGGCCGTGTGGGGCTTCAGTGGCCAGAGCGCAAATCGCGGAGCGGTGGCGCTGCTGGGGCCAGGCATTCGCGGTCCTGTTGCTCGGATGCTGGGCACGTTCTGTAGGGGATAAAACGAACGTTTTGGGGGTAAAATGTGAGTTAATTTGTATGGGAGAAAATGAACGTTTTGAGGTAAAATCGAGGCAATTAGTAGGTGACATTTTGGGATGAAAATTGAGGTTCTTATCGGTAGGGGACAGACAGAGACAATTTGAGGGAAAAGACCTGAGCTAATCTGTGAGGGACAGAATGAACGTTTTGAAGGTACATACGAGGAAAACTACAGGGGACAGAGTGAAAATTTTGGTTTTAATATAAGAAGGGCAGCGCGCCCGCGCATGCGCAGTAGCCCGCGCGCCCGCGCATGCGCAGTAGCCCGCGCGCCCGCGCATGCGCAGTAGCCCGCGCGCCCGCGCATGCGCAGTAGCCCGCGCGCCCGCGCATGCGCAGTAGCCCGCGCGCCCGCGCATGCGCAGTAGCCCGCGCGCCCGCGCATGCGCAGTAGCCCGCGCGCCCGCGCATGCGCAGTAGCCCGCGCGCCCGCGCATGCGCAGTAGCCCGCGCGCCCGCGCATGCGCAGTAGCCCGCGCGCCCGCGCATGCGCAGTAGCCCGCGCGCCCGCGCATGCGCAGTAGCCCGCGCGCCCGCGCATGCGCAGTAGCCCGCGCGCCCGCGCATGCGCAGTAGCCCGCGCGCCCGCGCATGCGCAGTAGCCCGCGCGCCCGCGCATGCGCAGTAGCCCGCGCGCCCGCGCATGCGCAGTAGCCCGCGCGCCCGCGCATGCGCAGTAGCCCGCGCGCCCGCGCATGCGCAGTAGCCCGCGCGCCCGCGCATGCGCAGTAGCCCGCGCGCCCGCGCATGCGCAGTAGCCCGCGCGCCCGCGCATGCGCAGTAGCAACCGCGCCCGCGCATGCGCAGTAGCAACCGCGCCCGCGCATGCGCAGTAGCAACCGCGCCCGCGCATGCGCAGTAGCAACCGCGCCCGCGCATGCGCAGTAGCCCGCGCGCCCGCGCATGCGCAGTAGCCCGCGCGCCCGCGCATGCGCAGTAGCCCGCGCGCCCGCGCATGCGCAGTAGCCCGCGCGCCCGCGCATGCGCAGTAGCCCGCGCGCCCGCGCATGCGCAGTAGCAACCGCGCCCGCGCATGCGCAGTAGCAACCGCGCCCGCGCATGCGCAGTAGCAACCGCGCCCGCGCATGCGCAGTAGCAACCGCGCCCGCGCATGCGCAGTAGCCCGCGCGCCCGCGCATGCGCAGTAGCCCGCGCGCCCGCGCATGCGCAGTAGCCCGCGCGCCCGCGCATGCGCAGTAGCCCGCGCGCCCGCGCATGCGCAGTAGCCCGCGCGCCCGCGCATGCGCAGTAGCAACCGCGCCCGCGCATGCGCAGTAGCCCGCGCGCCCGCGCATGCGCAGTAGCAACCGCGCCCGCGCATGCGCAGTAGCAACCGCGCCCGCGCATGCGCAGTAGCAACCGCGCCCGCGCATGCGCAGTAGCAACCGCGCCCGCGCATGCGCAGTAGCAACCGCGCCCGCGCATGCGCAGTAGCAACCGCGCCCGCGCATGCGCAGTAGCAACCGCGCCCGCGCATGCGCAGTAGCAACCGCGCCCGCGCATGCGCAGTAGCAACCGCGCCCGCGCATGCGCAGTAGCAACCGCGCCCGCGCATGCGCAGTAGCAACCGCGCCCGCGCATGCGCAGTAGCCCGCGCGCCCGCGCATGCGCAGTAGCCCGCGCGCCCGCGCATGCGCAGTAGCAACCGCGCCCGCGCATGCGCAGTAGCAACCGCGCCCGCGCATGCGCAGTAGCAACCGCGCCCGCGCATGCGCAGTAGCAACCGCGCCCGCGCATGCGCAGTAGCAACCGCGCCCGCGCATGCGCAGTAGCAACCGCGCCCGCGCATGCGCAGTAGCAACCGCGCCCGCGCATGCGCAGTAGCAACCGCGCCCGCGCATGCGCAGTAGCCCGCGCGCCCGCGCATGCGCAGTAGCCCGCGCGCCCGCGCATGCGCAGTAGCCACCGCGCCCGCGCATGCGCAGTAGCCACCGCGCCCGCGCATGCGCAGTAGCCACCGCGCCCGCGCATGCGCAGTAGCCACCGCGCCCGCGCATGCGCAGTAGCCACCGCGACCGGGCATGCGCAGTAGCCACCGCGCCCGCGCATGCGCAGTAGCAACCGCGCCCGCGCATGCGCAGTAGCAACCGCGCCAGCGCATGCGCAGTAGGCAGCGCGCCCGCGCATGCGCAGTAGCCACCGCGCCCGCGCATGCGCAGTAGCAACCGCGCCCGCGCATGCGCAGTAGCCCCCGGGCCCGCGCATGCGCAGTAGGCAGCGCGCCCGCGCATGCGCAGTAGCAACCGCGCCCGCGCATGCGCAGTAGCAACCGCGCCCGCGCGGGGGCCGCGCGCAGTGGGGCAGCGCGCCCGCGCATGATGCGCAGCGGTTTCTTTCGGACCTGGGCTGCATTTCCATCCCCTGCTCTGGGAGTCACCAGGTGCGTTAGGAGCGAGCCGATCCCGCTCCCTGAGACACAAGGGCTTGCTCGAGGAGACTGTTCCTGTTCCTCTCTTCCAGCCACTCTGCTCTCCCCAAAACACCCATTTCCTCGGAGCTCCTCTGCAACTGCATTTCCATGGACCCAGGGCTCCAGAAGCTGCAGAGTCGTGCAATGGGGTTTCTTTGGGAAGGGACCTTAAGCTCTTGCAGTTCCACCTCTGTCATGAGAATTTCAGGGCTCTAAGACTCACAGAACCATTTGGGCTTGGAAGGACCTTAAAGCTCATCCAGTGCCAGCACTGCCACGGGCAGGGACACCTCCCACTGTCCCGGGCTGCTCCCAGCCCCAGTGTCCAGCCTGGCCTGGAACATTCCAGGGCATCCAGGGGCAAATCCTCCTCTCTGGGCAGACAGAATGAGCTAAACCTGGCTATTCCTGAGGGAGTGATGGCAGCACAGCCGAGTCCTGCATCCCTGATTCCCACGGGGTTGTGGTTTGGGGATTTCTTTTCCATCCATTAAAGCTCCTTTCTAGTTCCGGGAGCTGGAAGTTTGGGAGGATGTGACACCTGGCATTAGAGCCCCCATTCCAGCAGCATCCATTGCACCTGAACGTTGTGCTCGAGTCCACTTTAGACTCAGCCCAGTTTTGATTAAGTCTACCAAGGCTTTTGAGGCCATGAGATGTTGCCTGGAAATCAGAAAATGCCAAAGGGGACTGGAGATCCGTGTTGGAATCACGGGATCGCTGCTGCAGAGGGGAGGTGGAATTCAAAACCCCTCATGAAGAGATTATGTGCAGAGTTTTGACTGAAATATAACTGTTTAACGAGCTCCAAATTGTGTGCTTTATTATATAAACATTCCATTTGCAGGAGAATGTCTGGAAAAGACCTTTGGGATCGCCAAGTCCAACCCTCAACCCAGCCCCACCAGCACGCTCCCCAGCCACCCCTGTCCTCCAGCGCCACATCCACGGTTTTTGAAGCCTTGCAGGGATGGCGTCTCCACCCCTGGCCCGGCCTTGGTCATCCAGGGACAAGGATTCCTCTGCTTTTGCAGGAAGAGGGAAGGGGAAGCGTTTCCCTCGCAGATGGGACAGAAACGTGTTCCACAGGCTCCAGGCGTGGGTGAGTGACAGCTGAAGGCTGAGCCACGGTGAGCAGCAGAGCTAATTACCACCTTCCCCCAGTGCTCTAATTACCACCTTCCCCCAGTGCTCTAATTAGCACCTCCCTCAGCTCACCCTTCCACCCAGCCACTTCCTCAAGCCTGTTTTTCAGGGGTTTTGTCACCCGGCATTCGGCTGCCGCGCAGCTTTGTCCTCCAGGTGCTGCTCCTGCCCGGAATTGGACCCAAGGGGATGGAAAACGCCGTGGTTCCAGTGGGATTTGGGTCTCCGGCACATCCCGCCCGCTGTGCCCTCAGCCTGGTGCCCCCAGCCACAGGGAAAGGGAGCAGGTGGTGTAATCCCCCACCTAATCCTAAAGATTTCTCTCCAGGAATGCCGGGGCCTCCCAGCTCAGCAGAGCATTCCCTGGTGCCAGGCGCTTCCTCACACGCAGGGAAAAGGTGGAAACCCAACGCTTTTCCCAAAAGCCCAAAATATTCCCCCATCTGGCAGCCGGGAGCTGAGGGAACGGGCACCTTCCCCTTCTGTCTGGGTGCCTGCGGCAGCTCCGAGGTGTTGCTCGGGGATTTGCAGTGTTGGGATCCTGCAGGGCCAGGGAAGTGCTTTGGGCCCCTTCATCCGTGCAGGGAAAAGCAGATATTCCATTAACCCCTTAGAGACCATTGCAGGAGCTTCCTGGGAGAACTGGGAATGGGGATCCGTAGGGGGATTGACTCCCAATTAATGCTGTCAGAAACCCTTCAGCCACCCCAAACCACCCCAAACCTTCCACAAACAAACCTGGAGGAGAACCCAGGGCCTCCTTGTGCCCTGGCCGTGTCACACCCTGGCAGTGCCACTCTGTGCTTCCCCTTCTTTGGGCCAGAATTGTTCCCAGAATGATAAACCCGGAGGGAAGTGTTTCCACCTGGGAAAGTGAGGCTGTTCCCACACCACCCTCCTATTTATTTCATGAGGAATTTTGAAATTTTGGTTTTCTGCTCCAGCCAGGGACAGAAGAAAGTTTGGGCAGCAAAAAAAATCTGAAGTTGAATCAGATCTTAAGCCTGGATTTAAAATGGATCACATTAAAAGAACCCAAAAAATCCAGAAAAGAATGAAAGAATTCGTAATTCTCTTTCTGATCTCCCTCTGCTGCATCCCTGTCCTCCCATCCACTCTTCCCATCTCCAATTATAGATCCCTCCAGGCAGAGCCCTGCCAGTGTTTCTGTCAGGGAAGTGCCAAGCCCATCCACAATGCTTTACAAATAATCACAGGGAACACAGATTTTGTGAAATACTGAAGCTTTTTCTGTTAAAAAAAATGAAGTCTCTCTGCCATGAAATGTCAGTGTGCCACCCTTCCCCAAGTAACATCCTTCCCTCTGTCACTCTCGCTCTGGCACATGGCAGGCCGGGATCATCTCCTCCTTCCCACAGGGAAGGAGTTGGGTTTAAATTCGAGACACAAACTTGGACAAAATTGAATGTCTGAGGTGTGTAAGAATAAGGGAAAATCGTCTCAGATCTTCTTCAGCTGCCTTTGTTTCCTGCCCTGTAACTCTTCACTCCCTGAAATGACTCAGAACTTCTGTCCCTGTTCCCTGGGAGCAGAGCCCGACCCTCCCCCCCCCCCCCCAGCTGCCCCCTCCTGTCAGGGAATTCCAGAGAGAGAAAAGGTCTCTCTCGAGCTTCCTTTTCTCCAGGCTGAGCCCCTGGGAGAGCAGGGATTGAGCAGGTGTGGGGGCTGAGGTGCTCCAGCTTTAAGGTCTCGCTCTGAGAGCACTCCGAGTTTGTTTCCAGGCTGGAAATGGTGCCTGGAATTTTGGGTGGCCAACGGGGATCTCGAGGATTTGAGGTGGCAGCTGGGAGAGAAACCTGCTGCCCAAATGGTACTGGAGGTTATTTCCCTCTCTCTGGAATCTCTGTCAATTAAGAGCCCAGCCTTCTCCGGGGCTGCAGTTGCATTATTTGCTTTCACCTCCGATCTGCCCGAGGTGGAGTGAACTCCTCTGGAGCTGGCAAACGCCAACAGATCCCATCTCCACAGGGTTAAGGGATGGAATTGTGTTTCTCTTAACCTCTTTTGACCGGGAAGTTGGGATTTTCCCCCTCTGCCTGATCCCTGTTTCTCCTTTCTCGAGTCTTGAGTTGTTTTGGGGAGCAGAAGGTTCAGGGCTGTGCCCCTGAAGCAGCTCTGGCTGTGTGAACACAGCAACTTTCTGCAAGTTAAATCTGCTGCTATTTCTGTATTTGAAAAGGAGCTGAAATGCCAGTGGTGATGTAATGTTCATTTACATTTAGGGTCTGTTTCTATTTATTTTTGCTCCTATTAACTTCATCTTGATTCCAACAGTTTGGGGTTTGTTTTTTTTTTACCCGCTGAGGCTCTCTTTGCTGTGAACAGCTCGTTTTTTACTTCAAGCCTGCCAGATTTCCTGCCTTATCGAGTCCATGAATGAAGAAGAATGACAGGTAGAAGGGGAAATGGATGTCTCCTCCCCAAGGGAAGGCTCCTGAATTGGATAGGAGCCGTTTCTCTAGGAACTGCTGCCTCTGATTGCCGCTGGAATGGCTCTGGAAGGAGCTTGGAGGGGATCATTCACCTCGGCTTTGTCCCGGGTGTGCAGAGCTGGGGAGATGCTTTCGGGCTGAGAGATTTCCTGTGCCATCTTCCATGAACATGAAGAGAGGTGGATTAAAAGTGCCTGCAGAGCTCTGATGTGCAGCCTGTGGCTCCCTGCTCCCACTGCTGCTCCGCTCAAGGAGATTCTCAGCCCCAGAGCAGGAGAAAAAGGCAGAAAATCATGGAATCCTGGGGTTGTTGAGGCTGGCAAAGGCCTTTAGCATCATCAAGTCCAAACATCAACCACCACCATGGTCACACCAACCCATGACCTCAAGTGCCATGTATTTATCCATACATATTTATCCCTACATATTTATCCCTATATTTATCCATATGTTTATCCATGTATTTACCCATGTATTTATTCCTATATTTACCCATGTATTTACCCAGGTATTTTATGAACACTCAAGTGCCATATCCATGTATTTTATGAGCACTTCCAGGGTTGGTGACTCCACCACTGCCCTGGGCAGCTGTTCCAGCGCTGGACAACCCTTCCCATGCTGGGCCAGGAGATGGATTCTGGAAATGCAGACTCTGAGGAGCTGGGGATTAAGGCAGCATTGGATTCCTTTATTCTCCCAGAAGGATAAAGGAGATTTATCCCCAGACAAACCAGAGCTGATCACACTGAGGTCATTAGTGGGATTTCTTCCTTACTCCCACAAATACCCACTGGGGTGACAGAGTTCCCTACAAGGGTGGTGTTGGAAGGAGCTGCTGGAATGTTTTGCTGTTTATTGGGATCCACAGGATGTTTGGTGTCTCTCAGAGCTGTTCCAGGCTTTCCACAGACCCAAACGCTCCTCACACTTCTCCTCAGAGTAGAGAGGTTTCCCAGAGTGCTGGTTTTTAATTTCAGATGCTGGGATAACGACACGGCTTCAGGAGGCAGAAGACTCATTGTGCTGTGCCTCAGTCCAGGCAGGGACAACCCCCAGCTAATAAAAACCTCTTTAAAGCACAAAAAGTCCCATTAAACTGATATTATAAAGGCTGCAAATTGAAGCAGGCCTCAATCAGAAAGCAGCAGAATTTAATTCCCCCCCCTTGCCCATTTGCATGATCATCTCCTTCCTAATTGCCCATCTACGCTTTTCCCACAGAAGTGCTGTCCCGAGGTTGGAGATGGTTCCAGCTTTATGGAGCTTTGATCTTTATCTGCTTTTACTTTTTACAGGGCACAGAACCCGAGAGTGGCAGCTGCTTTCCTCTTGTTCCTCCTGTGGCAGTGAACTGCTCTTCCCGAGGACGGCTGCAGGAATTCTCAGGCAGCAGAACGTATGGAATGCCAGGCACGCTACAGAATTCCAGTGGGAGCAGCAGGAACTTCTGTTCTTTACTGGCAGGGCTGTGCCATGAAGGGGAGCTCGGAGATATTGGTCAGCTCAGGGAATGAGCCTGGCTCATGGTAAGGAAATTCACTGTGCAGTTACTTCGGGCCCTTCTCCTTCTCCTCCTTCTCCTCCTTCTCCTCCTTCTCCTTCTCCTCCTCCTCCTTCTCCTCCTCCTCCTCCTCCTTCTCCTCCTTCTCCTCCTTCTCCTCCTTCTCCTTCTTCTCCTCCTCCAACTCCTCCTCCTCCTCCTCCTCCTCCTCCTCCTCCTCTCCTTCTCCTTCTCCTTCTCCTTCTTCTCCTTCTCCTTCTCCTCCTTCTCCTCCTTCTCCTCCTTCTCCTCCTTCTCCTTCTTCTCCTCCTCCTCCTCCTCCTCCTCCTCTCCTTCTCCTTCTCCTTCTTCTCCTTCTTCTCCTCCTTCTCCTCCTTCTCCTCCTTCTCCTCCTCCTCCTCCTCCTCCTCCTCCTCCTCCTCCTCCTCCTCATCCTTCTCCTCCTCCTCCTCCTCCTCCTCCTCCTCCTTCTCCTCCTCCTCCTCCTCCTCCTCCTCCTCCTCCTCCTCTCCTTCTCCTTCTCCTTCTCCTTCTCCTTCTCCTTCTCCTTCTCCTTCTCCTTCTCCCTCTCTTCCCAACACCAGTTCCAGACCTCAGTATAATCCATGTTCCCACAGCCTGACCTTGCATTTTTCCCAGTTTAGCAGCCCCAGCCACACTTGCAGCCTCTCTGTCTGGACTTTGTCTTGCTGAAATCTCCCTTTGTTGATCCTTTGCTGCCTGACCTTTTATCCAGCAATAACGTGCAGTGGGTGGAAGCTTCTCAGAATTCCCTCCCTGTTCCACTGGAAACATTCCCAAGTGGAAGCAGCTGCACTGCCCATCAGCACTTGCCTGCTTTTAGGGGTGGTTGAGGCATGAAGGATGCAACAAATGGAGTTGGCTCCAAGGGGATGAAATGCTCCCCCTGAGGCTGCTCAGAGAGCTGGAGCTGAGGAATCCGGGTGGGAATCACTGCAGGAAAAAGGAAGGAAAAGAGAGCAGAGGAACAGGGATGCAATTCCAACCTCTCCAAGGACTGGGATGGGCACATTCACCAACACCATTTAATCTAGACACGATTTCTTCTTTGCCTCTGGCTGCCAGGAGCAGGATGAGCAGTTTAATGAGTTTAAATAGTGAATAGTTTAATTAGCTGGAAGAGACTGGATCAATAGCTGCTTAAACAAACAACTGGATCCCTGTTTCCAAGCTTGGATGTAGTTTTGGAAGGTTCCTGGCAGTTTGGCAGGGATTAGTGATGCTGAGAATGTGCTTTTTTGTGGGTTTGGGGCTTTTACTCCTGTTCACGTGGCTGCTCTTTTTCTTGTTGAGTGGAAAACAGGAGGGAAAGAGCAACGATGGAAGGAATTCCACTCTTGCTGCTTGAAGGGATGGATCAGGAAGGGAACAGGCTGCAGGGAATTTGGAGTGCAAACTGAGATCTCTCCGATATTTTCGGCTCAGTCAGTCCATCAGTGCTTGGTGGCTGTTTAGGCCACGTGCAAGGTGAATGATGGTGCACATGGCAGAGCTGCTGGTGGCTCCTTCCCCTGCCCGGCTGTCAGTCACCCTGCAGGGTGCTGGAGCAGCGTGCCAGAGGCCGTGGATCCTATGGATCCCATGGATCCCAGGGGCGTGATCAGGAGCCTGGGCCTGCTGGCCACTCCTTGCTCTCTCTTACCCTGATTTTTCAGCTCTGCAGCGAATCCAGCTTGAGTTTTTCAACCCCCTAGAAAACCCAGGGACCTTTCATGTCTGTTCTCAGATCTGGGATTTAAATCCAGCCCTTATCAAAGCACCCCGTGACCAGGCAGGCCCTGAATCCCAGCAGGGATCTGATAAAGAGGGACCTGACATCCTAAAGAAACCCTTTGAAATCCTGCTGGGATTGATTTGTATCCATAATGGAGCCCCGAGCTCTCTGCCAGGGAGAGATGAAGCTGCTCCTTTGCTTTATTATCCTCAGGCCCTTCCCAGCTTTGAGGGAAATTCAGTCCCTCTTCAAGCCCCAAAATCATGGAAAAGCTCCTTTGTATCCTCTCCACAGCCCCTACGTGGATTAATCAACTTTTTATTTGATATGGTGTCATTCTCCTTTTTTTTCCATGGCTAAAACTCCACGGTGAGCAATCAGAGCAGAAATAGGAAATGCAGGAGTCTTGGATTCCACAGTGGGATTAACTTCCCTTTTCTGCTCTCTTTCAGGACAGGAAAAACCACTGAACTCGCCCCATCTTTGGGACCAAGAGCTTTGGTGTTGGAGTAGGCAAAGCCAGCTAGGGCCCCCCTTGTCCTGCCCATGGTGTGGGTCAGGGACAGGCTCCTCTTCTCCTCTGTGCTGGGATGAACTGCCTAGGGAATGCTATTTCTGACAGCCCGGTCCTAGCCCCGGCTACTGGAAATGGGCGGAGGTGAAGAGGCAAGTGCCAGAGTTGCTTGGGGATGATGGAATTGTGGTGTTTGGCTGTGCCCAGAGGGGCAGGTTGGGCATTTCTGTGTGTCTGAGGACCGGTTTGGGTGCTGGGGAGCCCGGGGAGCCGAGCTCTCAGTGCATTCCCAGCTCTCCCGGGGGTGGGAGCTGGTGCAGGGCTGGGTGACAGCCTCTGGTCGGGCTCAGGGCAGGCCCTGGCCCCGGCACAGACACGCTGGGGTGGTTTGGGGACGCTTGGGGAGCAATGGGAAGAAAATGAGGGATGGTGCTGGGCGGAGCGATCGGCCTGTGCTCGTGTCAGCGCAGCCGTGCAGGGCCCTGGGATCTGGGTAAAGCACCGGCTCTCCTGGTGTTCAGGGATGCAAGGTCTGAGGGACTGGATTTACTTGGGGTTTTCCAGGACAGCAGGAAGAAGAGGAAATGTGGTGCCAGAGGTGCGTCCCATCAGGTTGCAGTTCCCTCTTTCCCATTTCCATTTCCTCCTCAGTGCGGGTGTCCCCTGCAGCCCATGAGCACGGGGCCGGTGACAACTCCCTGTCTGTAGAGGGATTCCTTATGGAACAAGGGCAGATGACACTTGTGTGAGGCTTACGACTGTTAGAATTAGACCGGGATGGGTTTAAGGAAAACTAGAATCGTGTGTTAATCTTACTGGTCAATGAACAAATGGAATCCACACTTCTGTAAGAAAAAATAGAGTGTATGGAGCATATAGAAGAAGCTGGTTTTGCCTGCTGCTGCTGCTTGGCTTTATCATGTAACCCCATTCGAACTCTGCCTTCAAGACAGCTGTGAGACCGTGAAATAAAGAACTTAGCAGAACAGCAGCCTCCTCTGCTCTTTCACCCTGGTCCGAGAAGGAGGGGTACCCTGTCAAAGGCTCAACACTTGCCTTTCTGACTTTGTTTCTAAATTTCTACCTTTCTAATTTTGTTTGTTTCTAATTTTTTTGTTTGTTTGTTTCTAACTTTGTTTGTTTTCAACTTTCTCCCTTTAGAAATTTGTTTGTTTCTTGTATTTTACCTCTTTGTTTGTTTCTAAATTTCTGCCGTTGTAACTTTGTTTCTAACTTTCTACTTTTAAAATTTCATTTGTTTTTAACTTTTTACCATTCCTCCCAGCGAGGGCTGTGTGCAGAATACTAAAACCTGTTAAGTTCTTCACTTTTACGTCTATAGGCAAATGCTACTGATTTAGATGTAAATTCATTTTGAAATGAGCCAGCCCTCTCTCTCTACTCTGTCGCATACAGGAATATAAGAAGCTGGGAATAGAGATCCGCAGGTTTTGAGAATAAGGAGCCGGCGTTTTTCTGTAGGAAGGAAAGCAGCAAGCGCCTGGCCGCAGGAGCCGAGACGCTCGGGCTGCAGGAGCTGCAGAGCGCCCGGAGCCGGCTTTTCCCTGTGCTCTGTGCCTGCCCCCGGGCTGAGCTGGGCGGCGCTGCTGCCGCCTGGTGGCGAGAGCGCGGCACTGCCGCCCCCGACACGGCGCCCCGGCGCTGCTGCCGCCCGGTGCCGGCTGAGCCGAGAGGGCGGCGGCCTCGGTGGCTGCCGAGCGTGGCAAGGAGCGGGAGCGAGCGGGGCCGGGTGTGTCAGCGGAGGGGAGGGGCGAAGGGCGGTTCGCAGCGCCAAGGGACACGGCCGTGCATGAGCGGGGCCACAGCTATGGAAAGGAGCGGGCGCCGTGCGGGGCGGTGACCGCGGGGAATGACAGCGCGGGGGGCGGCCCGGCGGGGCCGGTTTTGCCGGGCAGCAGAGGCGCGGTCGCAGCGCGACCCGGGCGGGAGGCACCGGGCGGGCACGGTCGGAATCGAGCCGCCCGCGTGTCGCTCTCAAGGAGGCGGCTCGGAAAGGAAGGCGCAGTTCCGCGCTCTCGGGACGGCGCTAAGTGACGTTTTTATTAGAATATGACAGTATTTATTTGATTTTATTATTTTATTATCTGCCAGGACCTTGCAGAGGGTGGTTTACACTTCGGCCACACTCAAGATGGCGGACGCAGTAGGCCCCCTGCGAGAGGTGTCCCTGCCGATGCCTGCCGCCGGTCGCGGAGCCGTCGGCCGCCTCCGGCGCGGCTGACCCCGCCAGCCGTGTCCTCGCACCGGGAAGCACGGCGGAAAATCGCGCGGAAAGCGCGGGGCCGGCGTCGGAGTCCGGGCCGGATTCAGGCAGCCGAATAGACAGAAGCCCTTGTGAGGGGCGGCGGGGGCCCTAAGTGTACCACACTAAAGATGGCGGCTCGACCGGAAGTGGCTTCTGCCAGCACCCAAGATGGCGGCGAAGGGCGGAAGTGTCGTCACTGCCACACTCAAGATGGCGGTCGTGTGCACTGTTTTCTGACCTTCTCAATATGGCGGCAGGGAAGGCCCCCCCCAAGCTGCGTCTACTCGGCTGCCTGAACGCGACGCCGACGCCGACGCCAGCCCAGCGCTTGCACGCAATTTTCTGAGGCGTTTCCCGCTACGCGGACACCGACTGTGGGGTCAGCGGCGCCTGGGGCAGGCGGGAGCATTCAGGCAGTCGAATAGACGGACCGGGGGGGGGGGAGGGGTCCTTCGCGGCCGCCATCTTGAGAAGGTCGAATAGCCACATCGGTGCGGTACCGGTGACTTCCGCCCTTCTTCGCCAGGAGCGGCGATGGCGGGGAGCCCGGGGAGCAGCGCGGCCGGGCCGGGGGCACCGGGGCGGGTGCTCCGGGCTCGGAGGTGAGCGGGGAACGGGGACAGCCCCGAGCGGACGGTGGGGGCCGCGGGGGATCGGTATTCCGGCCCAGGGATGAGTGTTCCGGCACAGGGGTGGCTGTCCCGGCACAGGGATGCGTTCCTGGACTGTCTAATAATATTATTTAACGATCGTGCAAGGAGATCTGTATAAAAAAATCCTCCGTGGTCATCCTTCTCCCAGCCCCGCTGTGTTTTCAGGATCTTGGGGGAAGCGTTTGGGTCTGAACAAGGCTCTCGGGCACAGGGTGGGATTCTTGGGGTGCAGGGCCAGGATTTGGACTCGATGCTCCCTGTGGGTCCCTTGCAGCCCAGGAAATGCTGCGATCCTGTGCCTCTGAGGGTGAAATAAAGGGGAGCGGTGGGGTTTGTGCCCGCTGTGTTCACGGCCCCGCCGGCTCAGGGCGGGTTAAAGGCGCAGCTGCCCCGAGACAGCGGGACCGGCCGGGGCTGCTCGCTCCCGGTGCTGCCGCCTCGTGGGGAGAGCCCGGCACTGCAGCCCGCGCAGGCGCTGGACCACGGGATGGGCGTGGAACAGCAGCGCAGGGAATGCTGAGGCAGCCCAGGGAATGCTGCGGTCCCAGGGAAGGCTGAGGCGTCCCCTGCCCGGGGCACTCGGCAGCAAATCCCTGATGTTGAGCAGAAAAAGGAAAGTTCTGGGTTAGTGGGAGGAGGTTTCTGGAATGGAGCTGGGACAGGTGCTGATCCACGCATGGAATCACGGGCTGGTTTGGCTTGGAAGGGACCACCAGGATCATTTACACTCTGTTTGTTGTCTGATTGCACAGCGAAGAACATCCAGAACTGCCGCCTCACCCTCACGGACAGCAGGAATGTCTTCCATAGCTCTTGTTTTGGAATGGGAATGGCTGTTGGGAGCTCTGGCAGGACCAGGTAAGAAGAGAAATGGGATCATTGTGGCTGCTGCTGGAGGTGGTTTTCTGCTTTCCGGCTGTTCTTCTCATTGATCCTTTCACAGCAGTGTTCCTGGGCACATTTGAGGGTAATTCCAGGAATCTGAAACCAGATAAAAACTGGTGGGGAAAAAATGTGAACGCGATCCATTTCTGGTAGTTCCAAGCTTCTCCCACAACACCGTTCCAGGGGAAAGCTGATAAAAGGGTAAAGATGCAGAGGAACAAGTGCTGTAAAGCCCCCTGGCGCTCTGAGAGAGCAAACCTTCCAGTACTCCCAGCAGATCTCTTGGAGAAAGTGTGGGATCGCAAGGTTTTCCAGGAAAGCAAAACAAGGGTGGAGATGAGGGAATGGGCTTCCAGTTCTTCCTTGAGCTGAAAGCCTGGGGGAATTGAGAGGGGCCACAAGAACTGTTTGTGTAGGCAAATGGGAGTTTGGGGGCTGAATCTGAGTTTCCCTCTGGGGCATTTTTGAGGGAAAAGCTGAGGTGCTGTTTAAGGGAGAGAATGCAGATTTTTGGGGTGGAAAAGGTTGAATCAATATTGTAGAGGAAGTAAAACGCTGGGGGTAAAAGTGGATGCAGTCTGGAGGGGACAGATTGAATATTTTGGAGGCAAAATGGGGAACTGAGTAGTGGAGAGATGGGGAACATTTTGGAGGCAACACTTGACAAACTCTCTGGGGTGGAGAACGACCACATTGAGGGAAAAATGAGGTGATGAGCAGTGGGCACGTAGGGAAGGTTGTGGGGGTAAATCTTGAGAAAAGCCCCGTGGTATTCAAGAAATCCTTGGAAGCAGGACTGAGGAATTCAGTGGTGGAAAAATAGGGGAATTTTGCGGGGGTAAAACTTTAAAAGATCTAAGAGTTGAGAGTGTGTGTTTTTAGGTAGAAAGGATGTCTTGTTGAAGTTGGGCGTCTGGATTGTGGCATTTATGGATCCAGAAAGTAGAAGATAAAGGAGACTCCCAAAGCCTCGGTAGCTGTGTTAAGAAATCCGTCCCAGGGAAGAAAGGTACCTAAACCTCCTAGAAGTAGGGACTAATTAGCATGGGAAGGGGAAAACCCACCCCCAGTGGGAGAGAGCGCGCCGGGTAAGGGAAGAGAAGGATGCCCTTAAGAAGAAGTAGGGAAGGTGAATTTCTCGGCTTGCTGAAATGTATCCAAAAGTTTGGAATCTGGGTCTGTGTGGAGGCCGGGATTTTCTCGGCCATATGCAGAGCCCAGCACTAGGAATAAAGGAATTCCAGGCTTTACAACGCCAAAAATGCAGTACCAGAGAGTTCTGTTATCCCGAGGACTTGGGGGATACTTGGCAAAAATTTCCGGGGGCCCAGGCTGGACCGAGCTTTTAACGCTCCCCGGATTCACGGGATCGGGGATTCCAGCGTGCCCTGCACGGGTTTTTTCAGGGAAGTCCCAAATCCTTCGTGTGAGCACGAAGCAGAATCCCCTGGGAGCTGTGAAGGCAACAGGATATTTCTTGGGAATTTTGAAGGGTTGGGTGAGTCCTCAGTGTTAGGTTGGAATGAACGCAAATTGTCCGGGAGTTGCTGGTTTGGGGATGGCCGGGTCTGGGTTTGGATTTGTGGGCACCGAGTGTTCCTTGTGTCAGCTTTAGGTCTTCTGGATTGGTGGGAGTAGTCAGAGAAAAGAGAAGGCAATTGAAATGCGGAGCTCCATTCCCGGAGAAATGGTCGGGATGGGAGAGGAAAGGCTGTGGAGCTGCTGGGAGCTCGTGGAGAACGAAAGGATCTGAGGCCTGGAGGCAAAAGCTGTGGAACAAAGCCTGAAAAGGGTGTGGGGTGGGGCGGGAGGGGGAGGAGGGCACCGTGGTGGGGGGAAAGAGGGAAAGGATCCCTGCTCCGGGAATCCAGCAGGGACCAGGAGAGGATCATTTTCCATCCACTGCTCTCAGTGGAATCCTAATAAGGACGGTGGAAGGGAAGTGATTCGTTTGTTCTTAGGTTTGGAATGAAAGGTGCTCTTGCAGAGGGGACTATTGACCTGTTAAAATTCTGTTGGATACAGGAAAAGAGGGAGGAAGCAAGCAGCTGGGGAATGAAGGGGTGGATTTTTTGGTGGATACAGGGAAAGACACGGGAAGGGGCTCTCAAGTAAAATACACCTCACGGGCAGCACCAGGAGAAGCCTCAAGTGCCCTTTTTTTCCAAGCTCTGACATTCCAGAGGAGTAAGCAGTGGTCAGCCCATCACTTTCTGTATTCCTTGGATGCCCAGTGCTTCGTTGGGAAGAGATAATATTTGGAAATGAACAAATCCGGGGATGTAATTTCCTGATAGTAAAGCCCCAGAGAGCCTGGTTTTGATATCCTTCCAGCACCCAAACGCAGCAGAGGGAATCCTGGCGGAGCTGGAAAACGCTGTCGCTCCGTCGGTGGAATTCCTGGGAACTGGAAAGCAGCAGAAGCAGCAAGAACAGAGTTGGAAGCAGGCTCCAGCCGGGTAAGGCAGACACCAAATCCTTTGGAACTGGGCAGGGGTGGGAAGAACGAATTCTTACATTTGTAGCCCAGGGATTCCTGAGCAGGATCCCGGCAGGGAAGACTGCAGGGATCAGGCTGGGGCCTGATCGCAGCTGGGGGCAGCGAGCCTTGGAATTGGCTGAAGGGAAGAAAGAGGGATCCTTTGAGCACAAGGATCAGGTGTCAAATGCGGAGATGGCATCAGACAATTCCTCGGGAGGGTTTAGTTCCTGGGCCAAATCGATCTCCTGCCTTGTGAAGGAGCTCAGAGAGCTGGGAAGAGCCCAAGCAACGCAGGGAATGCACCGGCAGATAAAAGTGCCGGGGAACGGTGGGGAAAAGCATCCGAACAGGGGGCCTCGTTTTGTACAGGGACGGTGCAAAAAATTGTCCGAAAGAATAGGAATGGAATGGGATTTTACGTATTCCTCGGAGGCCACAATCCAGTGGGAAGGCTGAGAGAAAGAAACAAGGCCTAAAAAGGCAGATGAGCCAAATCTGCCCAAAGCCTCCAATGGCCACATTCCCTGGCATTGCTGAGGACTTCAGCCAAGCTCCAAGCAAAAGGTGAGCCCCTGATTTTGGTGCCAAGGGAAACTCCAAGTTAAGAATGATCCAAATATGAAGCGCTTCTCACAAAACTCAGCTTTGCAAACCTTTCTTTGGGCTAAAAAAGAAAAGATGGGAATGCCCTTGGCAGAAAAGCAGCTGTGAGGCACAGCAGGCTTCAAATGCCTGTCAGCAGGAGCTCCAGGAGAAACGGCTGCTGGCTCCGGGCATCCTGGGCTTTCCAGGCAGGTTTTGTAGCGGATTGCAAGGCAGTTTTCCTGCCTCTGGGGGGTGGCACCTGCATCCCGCTGGAAAGGGAAAATGTGGAGAGAGGGGCAAGCGGGAAGACGGTTGCTGCTGTGTGTCCTTGGATTGCAGTTCCTCCCGGTGAGTCTGTGCTGCTGGAAGTTTGAAGGAGATCAGTCCTGGAGTACGTGTGGGTTCACCTGTGGGGTTTGGGAGCGACGCCGGCCATGAAATTCCAGGGATGTTCCCTTTGCTGGAGTGAGAAGCAGTGGAAGCACTTTGCTGTCTGCTTCTTCATCGCCTTCGCCTCGGTCCCCTGGGGCTCCAGGTAATCCCCTCTCACCTTTGCTTTTCCAAGGGTCTCTAAATGAGGGCTTGAGCTTTGGTGTAGCTCCCTTTACAGGGAAGATCTGTTCCAGGAAAGGTCTCCTGGTCTGGCCCGATGGCGTTGCAGGAAGAGCAGGAAACCCCACAGCTCCTGTGGCTCCCTCATCCGATTTGCCTGCAGGCAGCAGCAAGGATCATTCCCAAGTGTCATCCCCTGGCTCCGTGACTCGGTGAGGTTGTGTTCCCCCAAAGGCCAGGGGCCGCTTTGTTTTGCAGCTCACGAAAGCCCAGCTCGGTGGTGCTGGGTTTGGTTTTTGTGTGTAATGAAGGCACTAAAAAATTCCCCTCCTTCACTGGCACAGCCCTGGAGTGGGAGCAGATTCCCCTTATCCCGCAGTTATCCCGCTCCTGCCCTGGATCCCTGCGGTGCCGTGTGTTCTCCAAGCTCACAGCACTGCTGGCTCTAAACAAGAAAAACAATCCCTGTTCCTTCTCTTCTCCGTCCTTGATGTTCCCAGGCCCTGCATCTCCCTGGCTATTCCCTGTGGGAGTCTTCATCTCCATCCCACCTTATCCCGATCAGGTAAGGGTCTGAGACGTGTTTAGCAGCAAATGCATTCCTGTGAAGAAAGCCAAGAGCAAAGAGCATCCAGATGCAGAGAAGTCTTTAGAAAAGCGTTCCAGACGTGCAAATGAGGGATGTGTCTTCCTGCATCTCCTGTTGTTTTTCTCTGTCACGTTTTGGAAGGGTTTCTCTCAGTGATTTCCTGCAGTCCAGGTGCGTCCCTTCTTTTGTCCAAATCCAGTGCCAGAGGATCGAACAACTGACGAGTGGGGCCTGGGATGAAAACGGTTCTCCTAAAATGAGGGAAACAATGCTAGAAGAGAAATGAGCATCCTTTTAATGCCTGGAATAAAAATGCTGGAAAAGGGCACTTTTTATTTGATATGGTGTCATTCTCCTTTTTTTTTCCATAGCTAAAACTCCACGGTGAGCAATCAGAGCAGAAATAGGAAATGCAGGAGTCTTGGATTCCACAGTGGGATTAACTTCCCTTTTCTGCTCTCTTTCAGGACAGGAAAAACCACTGAACTCGCCCCATCTTTGGGACCAAGAGCTTTGGTGCTGGAGTAGGCAAAGCCAGCTAGGGCCCCCCTTGTCCTGCCCATGGTGTGGGTCAGGGACAGGCTCCTCTTCTCCTCTGCGCTGGGATGAACTGCCTAGGGAATGCTATTACTGACAGCCCGGTCCCAGCCCCGGCTACTGGAAATGGGCAGAGATGAAGAGGCAAGTGCCAGAGTTGCTTGGGGATGATGGAATTGTGGTGTTTGGCTGTGCCCAGAGGGGCAGGTTGGGCATTTCTGTGTGTCTGAGGACCGGTTTGGGTGCTGGGGAGCCCGGGGAGCCGAGCTCTCAGTGCATTCCCAGCTCACCCGGGGGTGGGAGCTGGTGCAGGGCTGGGTGACAGCCTCTGGTCGGGCTCGGGGCAGGCCCTGGCCCCGGCACAGACACGCTGGGGTGGTTTGGGGCCTCTTGGGGAGCCGTGGGAGGAGAATGAGGGATGGTGCTGGGCGGAGCGATCGGCCTGCGCTCGTGTCAGCGCAGCCGTGCAGGGCACTGGGATCTGGGTAAAACACCGGCTCTCCTGGTCTTCAGGGAAGCAAGGTCTGTATTTATCCATACATATTTATCCCTACATATTTATCCCTATATTTATCCATGGATTATCCATATATGTTTATCCATATACATTTATCCATATTTTTATCCACGTATTTACCCATGAATTTATCCCTATATTTACGCATGTATTTCCCCAGGTATTTTATGAACACTCAAGTGCCATATCCATGTATTTTATGAGCACTTCCAGGGTTGGTGACTCCACCACTGCCCTGGGCAGCTGTTCCAGCGCTGGACAACCCTTCCCATGCTGGGCCAGGAGATGGATTCTGGAAATGCAGACTCTGAGGAGCTGGGGATTAAGGCAGCATTGGATTCCTTTATTCTCCCAGAAGGATAAAGGAGATTTATCCCCAGACGAACCAGAGGTGATCACACTGAGGTCATCAGTGGGATTTCTTCCTTACTCCCACAAATACCCACTGGGGTGACAGAGTTCCCTACAAGGGCGGTGTTGGAAGGAGCTGCTGGAATGTTTTGCTGTTTATTGGGATCCACAGGATGTTTGGTGTCTCTCAGAGCTGTTCCAGGCTTTCCACAGACCCAAACGCTCCTCACACTTCTCCTCAGAGTAGAGAGGTTTCCCAGAGTGCTGGTTTTTAATTTCAGATGCTGGGATAACGACACGGCTTCAGGAGGCAGGAGACTCATTGTGCTGTGCCTCAGTCCAGGCAGGGACAACCCCCAGCTAATAAAAACCTCTTTAAAGCACAAAAAGTCCCATTAAACTGATATTATAAAGGCTGCAAATTGAAGCAGGCCTCAATCAGAAAGCAGCAGAATTTAATTCCCCCCCCTTGCCCATTTGCATGATGATCTCCTTCCTAATTGCCCATCTACGCTTTTCCCACAGAAGTGCTGTCCCGAGGTTGGAGATGGTTCCAGCTTTATGGAGCTTTGATCTTTATCTGCTTTTACTTTTTACAGGGCACAGAACCCGAGAGTGGCAGCTGCTTTCCTCTTGTTCCTCCTGTGGCAGTGAACTGCTCTTCCCGAGGACGGCTGCAGGAATTCTCAGGCAGCAGAACGTATGGAATGCCAGGCACGCTACAGAATTCCAGTGGGAGCAGCAGGAACTTCTGTTCTTTACTGGCAGGGCTGTGCCATGAAGGGGAGCTCGGTGATATTGGTCAGCTCAGGGAATGAGCCTGGCTCATGGTAAGGAAATTCACTGTGCAGTTACTTCGGGCCCTTCTCCTTCTCCTCCTTCTCCTCCTTCTCCTCCTTCTCCTCCTTCTCCTCCTTCTCCTCCTTCTCCTCCTTCTCCTCCTTCTCCTCCTCCTCCTTCTCCTTCTCCTCCTTCTCCTCCTTCTCCTCCTTCTCCTCCTTCTCCTCCTTCTCCTCCTTCTCCTCCTTCTCCTCCTTCTCCTCCTTCTCCTCCTTCTCCTCCTTCTCCTCCTTCTCCTCCTTCTCCTCCTTCTCCTTCTCCTTCTCCCTCTCTTCCCAACACCAGTTCCAGACCTCAGTATAATCCATGTTCCCACAGCCTGACCTTGCAGTTTTCCCAGTTTAGCAGCCCCAGCCACACTTGCAGCCTCTCTGTCTGGACTTTGTCTTGCTGAAATCTCCCTTTGTTGATCCTTTGCTGCCTCACCTTTTATCCAGCAATAACGTGCAGTGGGTGGAAGCTTCTCAGAATTCCCTCCCTGTTCCACTGGAAACATTCCCAAGTGGAAGCAGCTGCACTGCCCATCAGCACTTGCCTGCTTTTAGGGGTGGTTGAGGCATGAAGGATGCAACAAATGGAGTTGGCTCCAAGGGGATGAAATGCTCCCCCTGAGGCTGCTCAGAGAGCTGGAGCTGAGGAATCCGGGTGGGAATCACTGCAGGAAAAAGGAAGGAAAAGAGAGCAGAGGAACAGGGATGCAATTCCAACCTCTCCAAGGACTGGGATGGGCACATTCACCAACACCATTTAATCTAGACACGATTTCTTCTTTGCCTCTGGCTGCCAGGAGCAGGATGAGCAGTTTAATGAGTTTAAATAGTGAATAGTTTAATTAGCTGGAAGAGACTGGATCAATAGCTGCTTAAACAAACAACTGGATCCCTGTTTCCAAGCTTGGATGTAGTTTTGGAAGGTTCCTGGCAGTTTGGCAGGGATTAGTGATGCTGAGAATGTGCTTTTTTGTGGGTTTGGGGCTTTTACTCCTGTTCACGTGGCTGCTCTTTTTCTTGTTGAGTGGAAAACAGGAGGGAAAGAGCAACGATGGAAGGAATTCCACTCTTGCTGCTTGAAGGGATGGATCAGGAAGGGAACAGGCTGCAGGGAATTTGGAGTGCAAACTGAGATCTCTCCGATATTTTCGGCTCAGTCAGTCCATCAGTGCTTGGTGGCTGTTTAGGCCACGTGCAAGGTGAATGATGGTGCACATGGCAGAGCTGCTGGTGGCTCCTTCCCCTGCCCGGCTGTCAGTCACCCTGCAGGGTGCTGGAGCAGCGTGCCAGAGGCCGTGGATCCTATGGATCCCATGGATCCCAGGGGCGTGATCAGGAGCCTGGGCCTGCTGGCCACTCCTTGCTCTCTCTTACCCTGATTTTTCAGCTCTGCAGCGAATCCAGCTTGAGTTTTTCAACCCCCTAGAAACCCAGGGACCTTTCATGTCTGTTCTCAGATCTGGGATTTAAATCCAGCCCTTATCAAAGCACCCCGTGACCAGGCAGGCCCTGAATCCCAGCAGGGATCTGATAAAGAGGGACCTGACATCCTAAAGAAACCCTTTGAAATCCTGCTGGGATTGATTTGTATCCATAATGGAGCCCCGAGCTCTCTGCCAGGGAGAGATGAAGCTGCTCCTTTGCTTTATTATCCTCAGGCCCTTCCCAGCTTTGAGGGAAATTCAGTCCCTCTTCAAGCCCCAAAATCATGGAAAAGCTCCTTTGTATCCTCTCCACAGCCCCTACGTGGATTAATCAACTTTTTATTTGATATGGTGTCATTCTCCTTTTTTTTCCATGGCTAAAACTCCACGGTGAGCAATCAGAGCAGAAATAGGAAATGCAGGAGTCTTGGATTCCACAGTGGGATTAACTTCCCTTTTCTGCTCTCTTTCAGGACAGGAAAAACCACTGAACTCGCCCCATCTTTGGGACCAAGAGCTTTGGTGCTGGAGTAGGCAAAGCCAGCTAGGGCCCCCCTTGTCCTGCCCATGGTGTGGGTCAGGGACAGGCTCCTCTTCTCCTCTGTGCTGGGATGAACTGCCTAGGGAATGCTATTACTGACAGCCCGGTCCTAGCCCCGGCTACTGGAAATGGGCGGAGGTGAAGAGGCAAGTGCCAGAGTTTCTTGGGGATGATGGAATTGTGGTGTTTGGCTGTGCCCAGAGGGGCAGGTTGGGCATTTCTGTGTGTCTGAGGACCGGTTTGGGTGCTGGGGAGCCCGGGGAGCCGAGCTCTCAGTGCATTCCCAGCTCACCGGGGGTGGGAGCTGGTGCAGGGCTCTGGTCGGGCTCGGGGCAGGCCCTGGCCCCGGCACAGACACGCTGGGGTGGTTTGGGGACGCTTGGGGAGCAATGGGAAGAAAATGAGGGATGGTGCTGGGCGGAGCGATTGGCCTGTGCTCGTGTCAGCGCAGCCGTGCAGGGCACTGGGATCTGGGTAAAACACCGGCTCTCCTGGTGTTCAGGGATGCAAGGTCTGAGGGACCGGATTTACTTGGGGCTTTCCAGGACAGCAGGAAGAAGAGGAAATGTGGTGCCAGAGGTGCGTCCCATCAGGTTGCAGTTCCCTCTTTCCCATTTCCATTTCCTCCTCAGTGCGGGTGTCCCCTGCAGCCCATGAGCACGGGGCCGGTGACAACTCCCTGTCTGTAGAGGGATTCCTTATGGAACAAGGGCAGATGACACTTGTGTGAGGCTTACGACTGTTAGAATTAGACTGGGATGGGTTTAAGGAAAACTAGAATCGTGTGTTAATCTTGCTGGTCAATGAACAAATGGAATCCACACTTCTATAAGAAAAAATAGAGTGTATGGAGCATATAGAAGAAGCTGTTTTTGCCTGCTGCTGCTGCTTGGCTTTATCATGTAACCCCATTCGAACTCTGCCTTCAAGACAGCTGTGAGACCGTGAAATAAAGAACTCAGCAGAACAGCAGCCTCCTCTGCTCTTTCACCCTGGTCCGAGAAGGAGGGGTACCCTGTCAAAGGCTCAACACTTGCCTTTCTGACTTTGTTTCTAAATTTCTACCTTTCTAATTTTGTTTGTTTCTATTTTTTTTGTTTGTTTGTTTCTAACTTTGTTTGTTTTCAACTTTCTCCCTTTAGAAATTTGTTTGTTTCTTGTATTTTACCTCTTTGTTTGTTTCTAAATTTCTGCCGTTGTAACTTTGTTTCTAACTTTCTACTTTTAAAATTTCATTTGTTTTTAACTTTTTACCATTCCTCCCAGCGAGGGCTGTGTGCAGAATACTAAAACCTGTTAAGTTCTTCACTTTTACGTCTATAGGCAAATGCTACTGATTTAGATGTAAATTCATTTTGAAATGAGCCAGCCCTCTCTCTCTACTCTGTCGCATACAGGAATATAAGAAGCTGGGAATAGAGATCCGCAGGTTTTGAGAATAAGGAGCCGGCGTTTTTCTGTAGGAAGGAAAGCAGCAAGCGCCTGGCCGCAGGAGCCGAGACGCTCGGGCTGCAGGAGCTGCAGAGCGCCCGGAGCCGGCTTTTCCCTGTGCTCTGTGCCTGCCCCCGGGCTGAGCTGGGCGGCGCTGCTGCCGCCCGGTGCCGGCTGAGCCGAGAGGGCGGCGGCCTCGGTGGCTGCCGAGCGTGGCAAGGAGCGGGAGCGAGCGGGGCCGGGTCTGTCAGCGGAGGGGAGGGGCGAAGGGCGGTTCGCAGCGCCAAGGGACACGGCCGTGCGTGAGCGGGGCCACAGCTATGGAAAGGAACGGGCGCCGTGCGGGGCGGCGACCGCGGGGAATGACAGCGCGGGGGGCGGCCCGGCGGGGCCGGTTTTGCCGGGCAGCAGAGGCGCGGTCGCAGCGCGACCCGGGCGGGAGGCACCGGGCGGGCACGGTCGGAATCGAGCCGCCCGCGTGTCGCTCTCAAGGAGGCGGCTCGGAAAGGAAGGCGCAGTTCCGCGCTCTCGGGACGGCGTTAAGTGACGTTTTTATTAGAATATGACAGTCTTTATTTTATTTTATTATTTTATTATCTGCCAGGACCTTGCAGAGGGTGGTTTACACTTCCGCCACACTCAAGATGGCGGACGCAGTAGGCCCCCTGCGAGAGGTGTCCCTGCCGATGCCTGCCGCCGGTCGCGGAGCCGTCGGCCGCCTCCGGCGCGGCTGACCCCGCCAGCCGTGTCCTCGCACCGGGAAGCACGGCGGAAAATCGCGCGGAAAGCGCGGGGCCGGCGTCGGAGTTGGGGCCGGATTCAGGCAGCCGACTAGACAGAAGCCCTTGTGAGGGGCGGCGGGGGCCCTAAGTGTACCACACTAAAGATGGCGGCTCGACCGGAAGTGGCTTCTGCCAGCACCCAAGATGGCGGCGAAGGGCGGAAGTGTCGTCACTGCCACACTCAAGATGGCGGTCGTGTGCACTGTTTTCTGACCTTCTCAATATGGCGGCAGGGAAGGCCCCCCCCCAAGCTGCGTCTACTCGGCTGCCTGAACGCGACGCCGACGCCGACGCCAGCCCAGCGCTTGCACGCAATTTTCTGAGGCGTTTCCCGCTACGCGGACACCGACTGTGGGGTCAGCGGCGCCTGGGGCAGGCGGGAGCATTCAGGCAGTCGAATAGACGGAGCGGGGGGGGGGGGGGGGGTCCTTCCGGCCGCCATCTTGAGAAGGTCGAATAGCCACATCGGTGCGGTACCGGTGACTTCCGCCCTTCTTCGCCAGGAGCGGCGATGGCGGGGAGCCCGGGGAGCAGCGCTGCCGGGCCGGGGGCACCGGGGCGGGTGCTCCGGGCTCGGAGGTGAGCGGGGAACGGGGACAGCCCCGAGCGGACGGTGGGGGCCGCGGGGGATCGGTATTCCGGCCCAGGGATGAGTGTTCCGGCACAGGGGTGGCTGTCCCGGCACAGGGATGCGTTCATGGACTGTCTAATAATGTTATTTAACGATCGTGCAAGGAGATCTGTATAAAAAAATCCTCCGTGGTCATCCTTCTCCCAGCCCCGCTGTGTTTTCAGGATCTTGGGGGAAGCGTTTGGGTCTGAACAAGGCTCTCGGGCACAGGGTGGGATTCTTGGGGTGCAGGGCCAGGATTTGGACTCGATGCTCCCTGTGGGTCCCTTGCAGCCCAGGAAATGCTGCGATCCTGTGCCTCTGAGGGTGAAATAAAGGGGAGCGGTGGGGTTTGTGCCCGCTGTGTTCACGGCCCCGCCGGCTCAGGGCGGGTTAAAGGCGCAGCTGCCCCGAGACAGCGGGACCGGCCGGGGCTGCTCGCTCCCGGTGCTGCCGCCTCGTGGGGAGAGCCCGGCACTGCAGCCCGGAACGGCGCTGGACCACGGGATGGGCGTGGAACAGCAGCGCAGGGGATGCTGAGGCAGCCCAGGGAATGCTGCGGTCCCAGGGAAGGCTGAGGCGTCCCCTGCCCGGGGCACTCGGCAGCAAACCCCTGATGTTGAGCAGAAAAAGGAAAGTTCTGGGTTAGTGGGAGGAGGTTTCTGGAATGGAGCTGGGACAGGTGCTGATCCACGCATGGAATCACGGGCTGGTTTGGCTTGGAAGGGACCACCAGGATCATTTACACTCTGTTTGTTGTCTGATTGCACAGCGAAGAACATCCAGAACTGCCGCCTCACCCTCACGGACAGCAGGAATGTCTTCCATAGCTCTTGTTTTGGAATGGGAATGGCTGTTGGGAGCTCTGGCAGGACCAGGTAAGAAGAGAAATGGGATCATTGTGGCTGCTGCTGGAGGTGGTTTTCTGCTTTCCGGCTGTTCTTCTCATTGATCCTTTCACAGCAGTGTTCCTGGGCACATTTGAGGGTAATTCCAGGAATCTGAAACCAGATAAAAACTGGTGGGGAAAAAATGTGAACGCGATCCATTTCTGGTAGTTCCAAGCTTCTCCCACAACACCGTTCCAGGGGAAAGCTGATAAAAGGGTAAAGATGCAGAGGAACAAGTGCTGTAAAGCCCCCTGGCGCTCTGAGAGAGCAAACCTTCCAGTACTCCCAGCAGATCTCTTGGAGAAAGTGTGGGATCGCAAGGTTTTCCAGGAAAGCAAAACAAGGGTGGAGATGAGGGAATGGGCTTCCAGTTCTTCCTTGAGCTGAAAGCCTGGGGGAATTGAGAGGGGCCACAAGAACTGTTTGTGTAGGCAAATGGGAGTTTGGGGGCTGAATCTGAGTTTCCCTCTGGGGCATTTTTGAGGGAAAAGCTGAGGTGCTGTTTAAGGGAGAGAATGCAGATTTTTGGGGTGGAAAAGGTTGAATCAATATTGTAGAGGAAGTAAAACGCTGGGGGTAAAAGTGGATGCAGTCTGGAGGGGACAGATTGAATATTTTGGAGGCAAAATGGGGAACTGAGTAGTGGAGAGATGGGGAACATTTTGGAGGCAACACTTGACAAACTCTCTGGGGTGGAGAACGACCACATTGAGGGAAAAATGAGGTGATGAGCAGTGGGCACGTAGGGAAGGTCGTGGGGGTAAATCTTGAGAAAAGCCCCGTGGTATTCAAGAAATCCTTGGAAGCAGGACTGAGGAATTCAGTGGTGGAAAAATAGGGGAATTTTGCGGGGGTAAAACTTTAAAAGATCTAAGAGTTGAGAGTGTGTGTTTTTAGGTAGAAAGGACGTCTTGTTGAAGTTGGGCGTCTGGATTGTGGCATTTATGGATCCAGAAAGTAGAAGATAAAGGAGACTCCCAAAGCCTCGGTAGCTGTGTTAAGAAATCCGTCCCAGGGAAGAAAGGTACCTAAACCTCCTAGAAGTAGGGACTAATTAGCATGGGAAGGGGAAAACCCACCCCCAGTGGGAGAGAGCGCGCCGGGTAAGGGAAGAGAAGGATGCCCTTAAGAAGAAGTAGGGAAGGTGAATTTCTCGGCTTGCTGAAATGTATCCAAAAGTTTGGAATCTGGGTCTGTGTGGAGGCCGGGATTTTCTCGGCCATATGCAGAGCCCAGCACTAGGAATAAAGGAATTCCAGGCTTTACAACGCCAAAAATGCAGTACCAGAGAGTTCTGTTATCCCGAGGACTTGGGGGATACTTGGCAAAAATTTCCGGGGGCCCAGGCTGGACCGAGCTTTTAACGCTCCCCGGATTCACGGGATCGGGGATTCCAGCGTGCCCTGCACGGGTTTTTTCAGGGAAGTCCCAAATCCTTCGTGTGAGCACGAAGCAGAATCCCCTGGGAGCTGTGAAGGCAACAGGATATTTCTTGGGAATTTTGAAGGATTGGGTGAGTCCTCAGTGTTAGGTTGGAATGAACGCAAATTGTCCGGGAGTTGCTGGTTTGGGGATGGCCGGGTCTGGGTTTGGATTTGTGGGCACCGAGTGTTCCTTGTGTCAGCTTTAGGTCTTCTGGATTGGTGGGAGTAGTCAGAGAAAAGAGAAGGCAATTGAAATGCGGAGCTCCATTCCCGGAGAAATGGTCGGGATGGGAGAGGAAAGGCTGTGGAGCTGCTGGGAGCTCGTGGAGAACGAAAGGATCTGAGGCCTGGAGGCAAAAGCTGTGGAACAAAGCCTGAAAAGGGTGTGGGGTGGGGCGGGAGGGGGAGGAGGGCACCGTGGTGGGGGGAAAGAGGGAAAGGATCCCTGCTCCGGGAATCCAGCAGGGACCAGGAGAGGATCATTTTCCATCCACTGCTCTCAGTGGAATCCTAATAAGGACGGTGGAAGGGAAGTGATTCGTTTGTTCTTAGGTTTGGAATGAAAGGTGCTCTTGCAGAGGGGACTATTGACCTGTTAAAATTCTGTTGGATACAGGAAAAGAGGGAGGAAGCAAGCAGCTGGGGAATGAAGGGGTGGATTTTTTGGTGGATACAGGGAAAGACACGGGAAGGGGCTCTCAAGTAAAATACACCTCACGGGCAGCACCAGGAGAAGCCTCAAGTGCCCTTTTTTTCCAAGCTCTGACATTCCAGAGGAGTAAGCAGTGGTCAGCCCATCACTTTCTGTATTCCTTGGATGCCCAGTGCTTCGTTGGGAAGAGATAATATTTGGAAATGAACAAATCCGGGGATGTAATTTCCTGATAGTAAAGCCCCAGAGAGCCTGGTTTTGATATCCTTCCAGCACCCAAACGCAGCAGAGGGAATCCTGGCGGAGCTGGAAAACGCTGTCGCTCCGTCGGTGGAATTCCTGGGAACTGGAAAGCAGCAGAAGCAGCAAGAACAGAGTTGGAAGCAGGCTCCAGCCGGGTAAGGCAGACACCAAATCCTTTGGAACTGGGCAGGGGTGGGAAGAACGAATTCTTACATTTGTAGCCCAGGGATTCCTGAGCAGGATCCCGGCAGGGAAGACTGCAGGGATCAGGCTGGGGCCTGATCGCAGCTGGGGGCAGCGAGCCTTGGAATTGGCTGAAGGGAAGAAAGAGGGATCCTTTGAGCACAAGGATCAGGTGTCAAATGCGGAGATGGCATCAGACAATTCCTCGGGAGGGTTTAGTTCCTGGGCCAAATCGATCTCCTGCCTTGTGAAGGAGCTCAGAGAGCTGGGAAGAGCCCAAGCAACGCAGGGAATGCACCGGCAGATAAAAGTGCCGGGGAACGGTGGGGAAAAGCATCCGAACAGGGGGCCTCGTTTTGTACAGGGACGGTGCAAAAAATTGTCCGAAAGAATAGGAATGGAATGGGATTTTACGTATTCCTCGGAGGCCACAATCCAGTGGGAAGGCTGAGAGAAAGAAACAAGGCCTAAAAAGGCAGATGAGCCAAATCTGCCCAAAGCCTCCAATGGCCACATTCCCTGGCATTGCTGAGGACTTCAGCCAAGCTCCAAGCAAAAGGTGAGCCCCTGATTTTGGTGCCAAGGGAAACTCCAAGTTAAGAATGATCCAAATATGAAGCGCTTCTCACAAAACTCAGCTTTGCAAACCTTTCTTTGGGCTAAAAAAGAAAAGATGGGAATGCCCTTGGCAGAAAAGCAGCTGTGAGGCACAGCAGGCTTCAAATGCCTGTCAGCAGGAGCTCCAGGAGAAACGGCTGCTGGCTCCGGGCATCCTGGGCTTTCCAGGCAGGTTTTGTAGCGGATTGCAAGGCAGTTTTCCTGCCTCTGGGGGGTGGCACCTGCATCCCGCTGGAAAGGGAAAATGTGGAGAGAGGGGCAAGCGGGAAGACGGTTGCTGCTGTGTGTCCTTGGATCGCAGTTCCTCCCGGTGAGTCTGTGCTGCTGGAAGTTTGAAGGAGATCAGTCCTGGAGTACGTGTGGGTTCACCTGTGGGGTTTGGGAGCGACGCCGGCCATGAAATTCCAGGGATGTTCCCTTTGCTGGAGTGAGAAGCAGTGGAAGCACTTTGCTGTCTGCTTCTTCATCGCCTTCGCCTCGGTCCCCTGGGGCTCCAGGTAATCCCCTCTCACCTTTGCTTTTCCAAGGGTCTCTAAATGAGGGCTTGAGCTTTGGTGTAGCTCCCTTTACAGGGAAGATCTGTTCCAGGAAAGGTCTCCTGGTCTGGCCCGATGGCGTTGCAGGAAGAGCAGGAAACCCCACAGCTCCTGTGGCTCCCTCATCCGATTTGCCTGCAGGCAGCAGCAAGGATCATTCCCAAGTGTCATCCCCTGGCTCCGTGACTCGGTGAGGTTGTGTTCCCCCAAAGGCCAGGGGCCGCTTTGTTTTGCAGCTCACGAAAGCCCAGCTCGGTGGTGCTGGGTTTGGTTTTTGTGTGTAATGAAGGCACTAAAAAATTCCCCTCCTTCACTGGCACAGCCCTGGAGTGGGAGCAGATTCCCCTTATCCCGCAGTTATCCCGCTCCTGCCCTGGATCCCTGCGGTGCCGTGTGTTCTCCAAGCTCACAGCACTGCTGGCTCTAAACAAGAAAAACAATCCCTGTTCCTTCTCTTCTCCGTCCTTGATGTTCCCAGGCCCTGCATCTCCCTGGCTATTCCCTGTGGGAGTCTTCATCTCCATCCCACCTTATCCCGATCAGGTAAGGGTCTGAGACGTGTTTAGCAGCAAATGCATTCCTGTGAAGAAAGCCAAGAGCAAAGAGCATCCAGATGCAGAGAAGTCTTTAGAAAAGCGTTCCAGACGTGCAAATGAGGGATGTGTCTTCCTGCATCTCCTGTTGTTTTTCTCTGTCACGTTTTGGAAGGGTTTCTCTCAGTGATTTCCTGCAGTCCAGGTGCGTCCCTTCTTTTGTCCAAATCCAGTGCCAGAGGATCGAACAACTGACGAGTGGGGCCTGGGATGAAAACGGTTCTCCTAAAATGAGGGAAACAATGCTAGAAGAGAAATGAGCATCCTTTTAATGCCTGGAATAAAAATGCTGGAAAAGGGCACTTTTTATTTGATATGGTGTCATTCTCCTTTTTTTTTCCATAGCTAAAACTCCACGGTGAGCAATCAGAGCAGAAATAGGAAATGCAGGAGTCTTGGATTCCACAGTGGGATTAACTTCCCTTTTCTGCTCTCTTTCAGGACAGGAAAAACCACTGAACTCGCCCCATCTTTGGGACCAAGAGCTTTGGTGCTGGAGTAGGCAAAGCCAGCTAGGGCCCCCCTTGTCCTGCCCATGGTGTGGGTCAGGGACAGGCTCCTCTTCTCCTCTGCGCTGGGATGAACTGCCTAGGGAATGCTATTACTGACAGCCCGGTCCCAGCCCCGGCTACTGGAAATGGGCAGAGATGAAGAGGCAAGTGCCAGAGTTGCTTGGGGATGATGGAATTGTGGTGTTTGGCTGTGCCCAGAGGGGCAGGTTGGGCATTTCTGTGTGTCTGAGGACCGGTTTGGGTGCTGGGGAGCCCGGGGAGCCGAGCTCTCAGTGCATTCCCAGCTCACCCGGGGGTGGGAGCTGGTGCAGGGCTGGGTGACAGCCTCTGGTCGGGCTCGGGGCAGGCCCTGGCCCCGGCACAGACACGCTGGGGTGGTTTGGGGCCTCTTGGGGAGCCGTGGGAGGAGAATGAGGGATGGTGCTGGGCGGAGCGATCGGCCTGCGCTCGTGTCAGCGCAGCCGTGCAGGGCACTGGGATCTGGGTAAAACACCGGCTCTCCTGGTCTTCAGGGAAGCAAGGTCTGTATTTATCCATACATATTTATCCCTACATATTTATCCCTATATTTATCCATGGATTATCCATATATGTTTATCCATATACATTTATCCATATTTTTATCCACGTATTTACCCATGAATTTATCCCTATATTTACGCATGTATTTCCCCAGGTATTTTATGAACACTCAAGTGCCATATCCATGTATTTTATGAGCACTTCCAGGGTTGGTGACTCCACCACTGCCCTGGGCAGCTGTTCCAGCGCTGGACAACCCTTCCCATGCTGGGCCAGGAGATGGATTCTGGAAATGCAGACTCTGAGGAGCTGGGGATTAAGGCAGCATTGGATTCCTTTATTCTCCCAGAAGGATAAAGGAGATTTATCCCCAGACGAACCAGAGCTGATCACACTGAGGTCATCAGTGGGATTTCTTCCTTACTCCCACAAATACCCACTGGGGTGACAGAGTTCCCTACAAGGGCGGTGTTGGAAGGAGCTGCTGGAATGTTTTGCTGTTTATTGGGATCCACAGGATGTTTGGTGTCTCTCAGAGCTGTTCCAGGCTTTCCACAGACCCAAACGCTCCTCACACTTCTCCTCAGAGTAGAGAGGTTTCCCAGAGTGCTGGTTTTTAATTTCAGATGCTGGGATAACGACACGGCTTCAGGAGGCAGGAGACTCATTGTGCTGTGCCTCAGTCCAGGCAGGGACAACCCCCAGCTAATAAAAACCTCTTTAAAGCACAAAAAGTCCCATTAAACTGATATTATAAAGGCTGCAAATTGAAGCAGGCCTCAATCAGAAAGCAGCAGAATTTAATTCCCCCCCCTTGCCCATTTGCATGATGATCTCCTTCCTAATTGCCCATCTACGCTTTTCCCACAGAAGTGCTGTCCCGAGGTTGGAGATGGTTCCAGCTTTATGGAGCTTTGATCTTTATCTGCTTTTACTTTTTACAGGGCACAGAACCCGAGAGTGGCAGCTGCTTTCCTCTTGTTCCTCCTGTGGCAGTGAACTGCTCTTCCCGAGGACGGCTGCAGGAATTCTCAGGCAGCAGAACGTATGGAATGCCAGGCACGCTACAGAATTCCAGTGGGAGCAGCAGGAACTTCTGTTCTTTACTGGCAGGGCTGTGCCATGAAGGGGAGCTCGGTGATATTGGTCAGCTCAGGGAATGAGCCTGGCTCATGGTAAGGAAATTCACTGTGCAGTTACTTCGGGCCCTTCTCCTTCTCCTCCTTCTCCTCCTTCTCCTCCTTCTCCTCCTTCTCCTCCTTCTCCTCCTTCTCCTCCTTCTCCTCCTTCTCCTCCTTCTCCTCCTTCTCCTCCTTCTCCTCCTTCTCCTCCTTCTCCTCCTTCTCCTCCTTCTCCTCCTTCTCCTCCTTCTCCTCCTTCTCCTCCTTCTCCTCCTTCTCCTCCTCCTCCTTCTCCTTCTCCTTCTCCTCCTTCTCCTCCTTCTCCTCCTTCTCCTCCTTCTCCTCCTTCTCCTCCTTCTCCTCCTTCTCCTCCTTCTCCTCCTTCTCCTTCTCCTTCTCCCTCTCTTCCCAACACCAGTTCCAGACCTCAGTATAATCCATGTTCCCACAGCCTGACCTTGCAGTTTTCCCAGTTTAGCAGCCCCAGCCACACTTGCAGCCTCTCTGTCTGGACTTTGTCTTGCTGAAATCTCCCTTTGTTGATCCTTTGCTGCCTCACCTTTTATCCAGCAATAACGTGCAGTGGGTGGAAGCTTCTCAGAATTCCCTCCCTGTTCCACTGGAAACATTCCCAAGTGGAAGCAGCTGCACTGCCCATCAGCACTTGCCTGCTTTTAGGGGTGGTTGAGGCATGAAGGATGCAACAAATGGAGTTGGCTCCAAGGGGATGAAATGCTCCCCCTGAGGCTGCTCAGAGAGCTGGAGCTGAGGAATCCGGGTGGGAATCACTGCAGGAAAAAGGAAGGAAAAGAGAGCAGAGGAACAGGGATGCAATTCCAACCTCTCCAAGGACTGGGATGGGCACATTCACCAACACCATTTAATCTAGACACGATTTCTTCTTTGCCTCTGGCTGCCAGGAGCAGGATGAGCAGTTTAATGAGTTTAAATAGTGAATAGTTTAATTAGCTGGAAGAGACTGGATCAATAGCTGCTTAAACAAACAACTGGATCCCTGTTTCCAAGCTTGGATGTAGTTTTGGAAGGTTCCTGGCAGTTTGGCAGGGATTAGTGATGCTGAGAATGTGCTTTTTTGTGGGTTTGGGGCTTTTACTCCTGTTCACGTGGCTGCTCTTTTTCTTGTTGAGTGGAAAACAGGAGGGAAAGAGCAACGATGGAAGGAATTCCACTCTTGCTGCTTGAAGGGATGGATCAGGAAGGGAACAGGCTGCAGGGAATTTGGAGTGCAAACTGAGATCTCTCCGATATTTTCGGCTCAGTCAGTCCATCAGTGCTTGGTGGCTGTTTAGGCCACGTGCAAGGTGAATGATGGTGCACATGGCAGAGCTGCTGGTGGCTCCTTCCCCTGCCCGGCTGTCAGTCACCCTGCAGGGTGCTGGAGCAGCGTGCCAGAGGCCGTGGATCCTATGGATCCCATGGATCCCAGGGGCGTGATCAGGAGCCTGGGCCTGCTGGCCACTCCTTGCTCTCTCTTACCCTGATTTTTCAGCTCTGCAGCGAATCCAGCTTGAGTTTTTCAACCCCCTAGAAACCCAGGGACCTTTCATGTCTGTTCTCAGATCTGGGATTTAAATCCAGCCCTTATCAAAGCACCCCGTGACCAGGCAGGCCCTGAATCCCAGCAGGGATCTGATAAAGAGGGACCTGACATCCTAAAGAAACCCTTTGAAATCCTGCTGGGATTGATTTGTATCCATAATGGAGCCCCGAGCTCTCTGCCAGGGAGAGATGAAGCTGCTCCTTTGCTTTATTATCCTCAGGCCCTTCCCAGCTTTGAGGGAAATTCAGTCCCTCTTCAAGCCCCAAAATCATGGAAAAGCTCCTTTGTATCCTCTCCACAGCCCCTACGTGGATTAATCAACTTTTTATTTGATATGGTGTCATTCTCCTTTTTTTTCCATGGCTAAAACTCCACGGTGAGCAATCAGAGCAGAAATAGGAAATGCAGGAGTCTTGGATTCCACAGTGGGATTAACTTCCCTTTTCTGCTCTCTTTCAGGACAGGAAAAACCACTGAACTCGCCCCATCTTTGGGACCAAGAGCTTTGGTGCTGGAGTAGGCAAAGCCAGCTAGGGCCCCCCTTGTCCTGCCCATGGTGTGGGTCAGGGACAGGCTCCTCTTCTCCTCTGTGCTGGGATGAACTGCCTAGGGAATGCTATTACTGACAGCCCGGTCCTAGCCCCGGCTACTGGAAATGGGCAGAGGTGAAGAGGCAAGTGCCAGAGTTGCTTGGGGATGATGGAATTGTGGTGTTTGGCTGTGCCCAGAGGGGCAGGTTGGGCATTTCTGTGTGTCTGAGGACCGGTTTGGGTGCTGGGGAGCCCGGGGAGCCGAGCTCTCAGTGCATTCCCAGCTCACCGGGGGTGGGAGCTGGTGCAGGGCTCTGGTCGGGCTCGGGGCAGGCTCTGGCCCCGGCACAGACACGCTGGGGTGGTTTGGGGACGCTTGGGGAGCAATGGGAAGAAAATGAGGGATGGTGCTGGGCGGAGCGATCGGCCTGTGCTCGTGTCAGCGCAGCCGTGCAGGGCACTGGGATCTGGGTAAAACACCGGCTCTCCTGGTGTTCAGGGATGCAAGGTCTGAGGGACCGGATTTACTTGGGGTTTTCCAGGACAGCAGGAAGAAGAGGAAATGTGGTGCCAGAGGTGCGTCCCATCAGGTTGCAGTTCCCTCTTTCCCATTTCCATTTCCTCCTCAGTGCGGGTGTCCCCTGCAGCCCATGAGCACGGGGCCGGTGACAACTCCCTGTCTGTAGAGGGATTCCTTATGGAACAAGGGCAGATGACACTTGTGTGAGGCTTACGACTGTTAGAATTAGACTGGGATGGGTTTAAGGAAAACTAGAATCGTGTGTTAATCTTGCTGGTCAATGAACAAATGGAATCCACACTTCTATAAGAAAAAATAGAGTGTATGGAGCATATAGAAGAAGCTGTTTTTGCCTGCTGCTGCTGCTTGGCTTTATCATGTAACCCCATTCGAACTCTGCCTTCAAGACAGCTGTGAGACCGTGAAATAAAGAACTTAGCAGAACAGCAGCCTCCTCTGCTCTTTCACCCTGGTCCGAGAAGGAGGGGTACCCTGTCAAAGGCTCAACACTTGCCTTTCTGACTTTGTTTCTAAATTTCTACCTTTCTAATTTTGTTTGTTTCTATTTTTTTTGTTTGTTTGTTTCTAACTTTGTTTGTTTTCAACTTTCTCCCTTTAGAAATTTGTTTGTTTCTTGTATTTTACCTCTTTGTTTGTTTCTAAATTTCTGCCGTTGTAACTTTGTTTCTAACTTTCTACTTTTAAAATTTCATTTGTTTTTAACTTTTTACCATTCCTCCCAGCGAGGGCTGTGTGCAGAATACTAAAACCTGTTAAGTTCTTCACTTTTACGTCTATAGGCAAATGCTACTGATTTAGATGTAAATTCATTTTGAAATGAGCCAGCCCTCTCTCTCTACTCTGTCGCATACAGGAATATAAGAAGCTGGGAATAGAGATCCGCAGGTTTTGAGAATAAGGAGCCGGCGTTTTTCTGTAGGAAGGAAAGCAGCAAGCGCCTGGCCGCAGGAGCCGAGACGCTCGGGCTGCAGGAGCTGCAGAGCGCCCGGAGCCGGCTTTTCCCTGTGCTCTGTGCCTGCCCCCGGGCTGAGCTGGGCGGCGCTGCTGCCGCCCGGTGCCGGCTGAGCCGAGAGGGCGGCGGCCTCGGTGGCTGCCGAGCGTGGCAAGGAGCGGGAGCGAGCGGGGCCGGGTCTGTCAGCGGAGGGGAGGGGCGAAGGGCGGTTCGCAGCGCCAAGGGACACGGCCGTGCGTGAGCGGGGCCACAGCTATGGAAAGGAACGGGCGCCGTGCGGGGCGGCGACCGCGGGGAATGACAGCGCGGGGGGCGGCCCGGCGGGGCCGGTTTTGCCGGGCAGCAGAGGCGCGGTCGCAGCGCGACCCGGGCGGGAGGCACCGGGCGGGCACGGTCGGAATCGAGCCGCCCGCGTGTCGCTCTCAAGGAGGCGGCTCGGAAAGGAAGGCGCAGTTCCGCGCTCTCGGGACGGCGTTAAGTGACGTTTTTATTAGAATATGACAGTCTTTATTTTATTTTATTATTTTATTATCTGCCAGGACCTTGCAGAGGGTGGTTTACACTTCCGCCACACTCAAGATGGCGGACGCAGTAGGCCCCCTGCGAGAGGTGTCCCTGCCGATGCCTGCCGCCGGTCGCGGAGCCGTCGCCCGCCTCCGGCGCGGCTGACCCCGCCAGCCGTGTCCTCGCACCGGGAAGCACGGCGGAAAATCGCGCGGAAAGCGCGGGGCCGGCGTCGGAGTCCGGGCCGGATTCAGGCAGCCGACTAGACAGAAGCCCTTGTGAGGGGCGGCGGGGGCCCTAAGTGTACCACACTAAAGATGGCGGCTCGACCGGAAGTGGCTTCTGCCAGCACCCAAGATGGCGGCGAAGGGCGGAAGTGTCGTCACTGCCACACTCAAGATGGCGGTCGTGTGCACTGTTTTCTGACCTTCTCAATATGGCGGCAGGGAAGGCCCCCCCCCAAGCTGCGTCTACTCGGCTGCCTGAACGCGACGCCGACGCCGACGCCAGCCCAGCGCTTGCACGCAATTTTCTGAGGCGTTTCCCGCTACGCGGACACCGACTGTGGGGTCAGCGGCGCCTGGGGCAGGCGGGAGCATTCAGGCAGTCGAATAGACGGAGCGGGGGGGGGGGGGGGGGTCCTTCCGGCCGCCATCTTGAGAAGGTCGAATAGCCACATCGGTGCGGTACCGGTGACTTCCGCCCTTCTTCGCCAGGAGCGGCGATGGCGGGGAGCCCGGGGAGCAGCGCTGCCGGGCCGGGGGCACCGGGGCGGGTGCTCCGGGCTCGGAGGTGAGCGGGGAACGGGGACAGCCCCGAGCGGACGGTGGGGGCCGCGGGGGATCGGTATTCCGGCCCAGGGATGAGTGTTCCGGCACAGGGGTGGCTGTCCCGGCACAGGGATGCGTTCATGGACTGTCTAATAATGTTATTTAACGATCGTGCAAGGAGATCTGTATAAAAAAATCCTCCGTGGTCATCCTTCTCCCAGCCCCGCTGTGTTTTCAGGATCTTGGGGGAAGCGTTTGGGTCTGAACAAGGCTCTCGGGCACAGGGTGGGATTCTTGGGGTGCAGGGCCAGGATTTGGACTCGATGCTCCCTGTGGGTCCCTTGCAGCCCAGGAAATGCTGCGATCCTGTGCCTCTGAGGGTGAAATAAAGGGGAGCGGTGGGGTTTGTGCCCGCTGTGTTCACGGCCCCGCCGGCTCAGGGCGGGTTAAAGGCGCAGCTGCCCCGAGACAGCGGGACCGGCCGGGGCTGCTCGCTCCCGGTGCTGCCGCCTCGTGGGGAGAGCCCGGCACTGCAGCCCGCGCAGGCGCTGGACCACGGGATGGGCGTGGAACAGCAGCGCAGGGGATGCTGAGGCAGCCCAGGGAATGCTGCGGTCCCAGGGAAGGCTGAGGCGTCCCCTGCCCGGGGCACTCGGCAGCAAACCCCTGATGTTGAGCAGAAAAAGGAAAGTTCTGGGTTAGTGGGAGGAGGTTTCTGGAATGGAGCTGGGACAGGTGCTGATCCACGCATGGAATCACGGGCTGGTTTGGCTTGGAAGGGACCACCAGGATCATTTACACTCTGTTTGTTGTCTGATTGCACAGCGAAGAACATCCAGAACTGCCGCCTCACCCTCACGGACAGCAGGAATGTCTTCCATAGCTCTTGTTTTGGAATGGGAATGGCTGTTGGGAGCTCTGGCAGGACCAGGTAAGAAGAGAAATGGGATCATTGTGGCTGCTGCTGGAGGTGGTTTTCTGCTTTCCGGCTGTTCTTCTCATTGATCCTTTCACAGCAGTGTTCCTGGGCACATTTGAGGGTAATTCCAGGAATCTGAAACCAGATAAAAACTGGTGGGGAAAAAATGTGAACGCGATCCATTTCTGGTAGTTCCAAGCTTCTCCCACAACACCGTTCCAGGGGAAAGCTGATAAAAGGGTAAAGATGCAGAGGAACAAGTGCTGTAAAGCCCCCTGGCGCTCTGAGAGAGCAAACCTTCCAGTACTCCCAGCAGATCTCTTGGAGAAAGTGTGGGATCGCAAGGTTTTCCAGGAAAGCAAAACAAGGGTGGAGATGAGGGAATGGGCTTCCAGTTCTTCCTTGAGCTGAAAGCCTGGGGGAATTGAGAGGGGCCACAAGAACTGTTTGTGTAGGCAAATGGGAGTTTGGGGGCTGAATCTGAGTTTCCCTCTGGGGCATTTTTGAGGGAAAAGCTGAGGTGCTGTTTAAGGGAGAGAATGCAGATTTTTGGGGTGGAAAAGGTTGAATCAATATTGTAGAGGAAGTAAAACGCTGGGGGTAAAAGTGGATGCAGTCTGGAGGGGACAGATTGAATATTTTGGAGGCAAAATGGGGAACTGAGTAGTGGAGAGATGGGGAACATTTTGGAGGCAACACTTGACAAACTCTCTGGGGTGGAGAACGACCACATTGAGGGAAAAATGAGGTGATGAGCAGTGGGCACGTAGGGAAGGTCGTGGGGGTAAATCTTGAGAAAAGCCCCGTGGTATTCAAGAAATCCTTGGAAGCAGGACTGAGGAATTCAGTGGTGGAAAAATAGGGGAATTTTGCGGGGGTAAAACTTTAAAAGATCTAAGAGTTGAGAGTGTGTGTTTTTAGGTAGAAAGGATGTCTTGTTGAAGTTGGGCGTCTGGATTGTGGCATTTATGGATCCAGAAAGTAGAAGATAAAGGAGACTCCCAAAGCCTCGGTAGCTGTGTTAAGAAATCCGTCCCAGGGAAGAAAGGTACCTAAACCTCCTAGAAGTAGGGACTAATTAGCATGGGAAGGGGAAAACCCACCCCCAGTGGGAGAGAGCGCGCCGGGTAAGGGAAGAGAAGGATGCCCTTAAGAAGAAGTAGGGAAGGTGAATTTCTCGGCTTGCTGAAATGTATCCAAAAGTTTGGAATCTGGGTCTGTGTGGAGGCCGGGATTTTCTCGGCCATATGCAGAGCCCAGCACTAGGAATAAAGGAATTCCAGGCTTTACAACGCCAAAAATGCAGTACCAGAGAGTTCTGTTATCCCGAGGACTTGGGGGATACTTGGCAAAAATTTCCGGGGGCCCAGGCTGGACCGAGCTTTTAACGCTCCCCGGATTCACGGGATCGGGGATTCCAGCGTGCCCTGCACGGGTTTTTTCAGGGAAGTCCCAAATCCTTCGTGTGAGCACGAAGCAGAATCCCCTGGGAGCTGTGAAGGCAACAGGATATTTCTTGGGAATTTTGAAGGATTGGGTGAGTCCTCAGTGTTAGGTTGGAATGAACGCAAATTGTCCGGGAGTTGCTGGTTTGGGGATGGCCGGGTCTGGGTTTGGATTTGTGGGCACCGAGTGTTCCTTGTGTCAGCTTTAGGTCTTCTGGATTGGTGGGAGTAGTCAGAGAAAAGAGAAGGCAATTGAAATGCGGAGCTCCATTCCCGGAGAAATGGTCGGGATGGGAGAGGAAAGGCTGTGGAGCTGCTGGGAGCTCGTGGAGAACGAAAGGATCTGAGGCCTGGAGGCAAAAGCTGTGGAACAAAGCCTGAAAAGGGTGTGGGGTGGGGCGGGAGGGGGAGGAGGGCACCGTGGTGGGGGGAAAGAGGGAAAGGATCCCTGCTCCGGGAATCCAGCAGGGACCAGGAGAGGATCATTTTCCATCCACTGCTCTCAGTGGAATCCTAATAAGGACGGTGGAAGGGAAGTGATTCGTTTGTTCTTAGGTTTGGAATGAAAGGTGCTCTTGCAGAGGGGACTATTGACCTGTTAAAATTCTGTTGGATACAGGAAAAGAGGGAGGAAGCAAGCAGCTGGGGAATGAAGGGGTGGATTTTTTGGTGGATACAGGGAAAGACACGGGAAGGGGCTCTCAAGTAAAATACACCTCACGGGCAGCACCAGGAGAAGCCTCAAGTGCCCTTTTTTTCCAAGCTCTGACATTCCAGAGGAGTAAGCAGTGGTCAGCCCATCACTTTCTGTATTCCTTGGATGCCCAGTGCTTCGTTGGGAAGAGATAATATTTGGAAATGAACAAATCCGGGGATGTAATTTCCTGATAGTAAAGCCCCAGAGAGCCTGGTTTTGATATCCTTCCAGCACCCAAACGCAGCAGAGGGAATCCTGGCGGAGCTGGAAAACGCTGTCGCTCCGTCGGTGGAATTCCTGGGAACTGGAAAGCAGCAGAAGCAGCAAGAACAGAGTTGGAAGCAGGCTCCAGCCGGGTAAGGCAGACACCAAATCCTTTGGAACTGGGCAGGGGTGGGAAGAACGAATTCTTACATTTGTAGCCCAGGGATTCCTGAGCAGGATCCCGGCAGGGAAGACTGCAGGGATCAGGCTGGGGCCTGATCGCAGCTGGGGGCAGCGAGCCTTGGAATTGGCTGAAGGGAAGAAAGAGGGATCCTTTGAGCACAAGGATCAGGTGTCAAATGCGGAGATGGCATCAGACAATTCCTCGGGAGGGTTTAGTTCCTGGGCCAAATCGATCTCCTGCCTTGTGAAGGAGCTCAGAGAGCTGGGAAGAGCCCAAGCAACGCAGGGAATGCACCGGCAGATAAAAGTGCCGGGGAACGGTGGGGAAAAGCATCCGAACAGGGGGCCTCGTTTTGTACAGGGACGGTGCAAAAAATTGTCCGAAAGAATAGGAATGGAATGGGATTTTACGTATTCCTCGGAGGCCACAATCCAGTGGGAAGGCTGAGAGAAAGAAACAAGGCCTAAAAAGGCAGATGAGCCAAATCTGCCCAAAGCCTCCAATGGCCACATTCCCTGGCATTGCTGAGGACTTCAGCCAAGCTCCAAGCAAAAGGTGAGCCCCTGATTTTGGTGCCAAGGGAAACTCCAAGTTAAGAATGATCCAAATATGAAGCGCTTCTCACAAAACTCAGCTTTGCAAACCTTTCTTTGGGCTAAAAAAGAAAAGATGGGAATGCCCTTGGCAGAAAAGCAGCTGTGAGGCACAGCAGGCTTCAAATGCCTGTCAGCAGGAGCTCCAGGAGAAACGGCTGCTGGCTCCGGGCATCCTGGGCTTTCCAGGCAGGTTTTGTAGCGGATTGCAAGGCAGTTTTCCTGCCTCTGGGGGGTGGCACCTGCATCCCGCTGGAAAGGGAAAATGTGGAGAGAGGGGCAAGCGGGAAGACGGTTGCTGCTGTGTGTCCTTGGATTGCAGTTCCTCCCGGTGAGTCTGTGCTGCTGGAAGTTTGAAGGAGATCAGTCCTGGAGTACGTGTGGGTTCACCTGTGGGGTTTGGGAGCGACGCCGGCCATGAAATTCCAGGGATGTTCCCTTTGCTGGAGTGAGAAGCAGTGGAAGCACTTTGCTGTCTGCTTCTTCATCGCCTTCGCCTCGGTCCCCTGGGGCTCCAGGTAATCCCCTCTCACCTTTGCTTTTCCAAGGGTCTCTAAATGAGGGCTTGAGCTTTGGTGTAGCTCCCTTTACAGGGAAGATCTGTTCCAGGAAAGGTCTCCTGGTCTGGCCCGATGGCGTTGCAGGAAGAGCAGGAAACCCCACAGCTCCTGTGGCTCCCTCATCCGATTTGCCTGCAGGCAGCAGCAAGGATCATTCCCAAGTGTCATCCCCTGGCTCCGTGACTCGGTGAGGTTGTGTTCCCCCAAAGGCCAGGGGCCGCTTTGTTTTGCAGCTCACGAAAGCCCAGCTCGGTGGTGCTGGGTTTGGTTTTTGTGTGTAATGAAGGCACTAAAAAATTCCCCTCCTTCACTGGCACAGCCCTGGAGTGGGAGCAGATTCCCCTTATCCCGCAGTTATCCCGCTCCTGCCCTGGATCCCTGCGGTGCCGTGTGTTCTCCAAGCTCACAGCACTGCTGGCTCTAAACAAGAAAAACAATCCCTGTTCCTTCTCTTCTCCGTCCTTGATGTTCCCAGGCCCTGCATCTCCCTGGCTATTCCCTGTGGGAGTCTTCATCTCCATCCCACCTTATCCCGATCAGGTAAGGGTCTGAGACGTGTTTAGCAGCAAATGCATTCCTGTGAAGAAAGCCAAGAGCAAAGAGCATCCAGATGCAGAGAAGTCTTTAGAAAAGCGTTCCAGACGTGCAAATGAGGGATGTGTCTTCCTGCATCTCCTGTTGTTTTTCTCTGTCACGTTTTGGAAGGGTTTCTCTCAGTGATTTCCTGCAGTCCAGGTGCGTCCCTTCTTTTGTCCAAATCCAGTGCCAGAGGATCGAACAACTGACGAGTGGGGCCTGGGATGAAAACGGTTCTCCTAAAATGAGGGAAACAATGCTAGAAGAGAAATGAGCATCCTTTTAATGCCTGGAATAAAAATGCTGGAAAAGGGCACTTTTTATTTGATATGGTGTCATTCTCCTTTTTTTTTCCATAGCTAAAACTCCACGGTGAGCAATCAGAGCAGAAATAGGAAATGCAGGAGTCTTGGATTCCACAGTGGGATTAACTTCCCTTTTCTGCTCTCTTTCAGGACAGGAAAAACCACTGAACTCGCCCCATCTTTGGGACCAAGAGCTTTGGTGCTGGAGTAGGCAAAGCCAGCTAGGGCCCCCCTTGTCCTGCCCATGGTGTGGGTCAGGGACAGGCTCCTCTTCTCCTCTGCGCTGGGATGAACTGCCTAGGGAATGCTATTACTGACAGCCCGGTCCCAGCCCCGGCTACTGGAAATGGGCAGAGATGAAGAGGCAAGTGCCAGAGTTGCTTGGGGATGATGGAATTGTGGTGTTTGGCTGTGCCCAGAGGGGCAGGTTGGGCATTTCTGTGTGTCTGAGGACCGGTTTGGGTGCTGGGGAGCCCGGGGAGCCGAGCTCTCAGTGCATTCCCAGCTCACCCGGGGGTGGGAGCTGGTGCAGGGCTGGGTGACAGCCTCTGGTCAGGCTCGGGGCAGGCCCTGGCCCCGGCACAGACACGCTGGGGTGGTTTGGGGCCTCTTGGGGAGCCGTGGGAGGAGAATGAGGGATGGTGCTGGGCGGAGCGATCGGCCTGCGCTCGTGTCAGCGCAGCCGTGCAGGGCACTGGGATCTGGGTAAAACACCGGCTCTCCTGGTCTTCAGGGAAGCAAGGTCTGTATTTATCCATACATATTTATCCCTACATATTTATCCCTATATTTATCCATGGATTATCCATATATGTTTATCCATATACATTTATCCATATTTTTATCCACGTATTTACCCATGAATTTATCCCTATATTTACGCATGTATTTCCCCAGGTATTTTATGAACACTCAAGTGCCATATCCATGTATTTTATGAGCACTTCCAGGGTTGGTGACTCCACCACTGCCCTGGGCAGCTGTTCCAGCGCTGGACAACCCTTCCCATGCTGGGCCAGGAGATGGATTCTGGAAATGCAGACTCTGAGGAGCTGGGGATTAAGGCAGCATTGGATTCCTTTATTCTCCCAGAAGGATAAAGGAGATTTATCCCCAGACGAACCAGAGCTGATCACACTGAGGTCATCAGTGGGATTTCTTCCTTACTCCCACAAATACCCACTGGGGTGACAGAGTTCCCTACAAGGGCGGTGTTGGAAGGAGCTGCTGGAATGTTTTGCTGTTTATTGGGATCCACAGGATGTTTGGTGTCTCTCAGAGCTGTTCCAGGCTTTCCACAGACCCAAACGCTCCTCACACTTCTCCTCAGAGTAGAGAGGTTTCCCAGAGTGCTGGTTTTTAATTTCAGATGCTGGGATAACGACACGGCTTCAGGAGGCAGGAGACTCATTGTGCTGTGCCTCAGTCCAGGCAGGGACAACCCCCAGCTAATAAAAACCTCTTTAAAGCACAAAAAGTCCCATTAAACTGATATTATAAAGGCTGCAAATTGAAGCAGGCCTCAATCAGAAAGCAGCAGAATTTAATTCCCCCCCCTTGCCCATTTGCATGATGATCTCCTTCCTAATTGCCCATCTACGCTTTTCCCACAGAAGTGCTGTCCCGAGGTTGGAGATGGTTCCAGCTTTATGGAGCTTTGATCTTTATCTGCTTTTACTTTTTACAGGGCACAGAACCCGAGAGTGGCAGCTGCTTTCCTCTTGTTCCTCCTGTGGCAGTGAACTGCTCTTCCCGAGGACGGCTGCAGGAATTCTCAGGCAGCAGAACGTATGGAATGCCAGGCACGCTACAGAATTCCAGTGGGAGCAGCAGGAACTTCTGTTCTTTACTGGCAGGGCTGTGCCATGAAGGGGAGCTCGGTGATATTGGTCAGCTCAGGGAATGAGCCTGGCTCATGGTAAGGAAATTCACTGTGCAGTTACTTCGGGCCCTTCTCCTTCTCCTCCTTCTCCTCCTTCTCCTCCTTCTCCTCCTTCTCCTCCTTCTCCTCCTTCTCCTCCTTCTCCTCCTTCTCCTCCTTCTCCTCCTTCTCCTCCTTCTCCTCCTTCTCCTCCTTCTCCTCCTTCTCCTCCTCCTCCTTCTCCTTCTCCTTCTCCTTCTCCTCCTTCTCCTCCTTCTCCTCCTTCTCCTCCTTCTCCTCCTTCTCCTCCTTCTCCTCCTTCTCCTCCTTCTCCTCCTTCTCCTTCTCCTTCTCCCTCTCTTCCCAACACCAGTTCCAGACCTCAGTATAATCCATGTTCCCACAGCCTGACCTTGCAGTTTTCCCAGTTTAGCAGCCCCAGCCACACTTGCAGCCTCTCTGTCTGGACTTTGTCTTGCTGAAATCTCCCTTTGTTGATCCTTTGCTGCCTCACCTTTTATCCAGCAATAACGTGCAGTGGGTGGAAGCTTCTCAGAATTCCCTCCCTGTTCCACTGGAAACATTCCCAAGTGGAAGCAGCTGCACTGCCCATCAGCACTTGCCTGCTTTTAGGGGTGGTTGAGGCATGAAGGATGCAACAAATGGAGTTGGCTCCAAGGGGATGAAATGCTCCCCCTGAGGCTGCTCAGAGAGCTGGAGCTGAGGAATCCGGGTGGGAATCACTGCAGGAAAAAGGAAGGAAAAGAGAGCAGAGGAACAGGGATGCAATTCCAACCTCTCCAAGGACTGGGATGGGCACATTCACCAACACCATTTAATCTAGACACGATTTCTTCTTTGCCTCTGGCTGCCAGGAGCAGGATGAGCAGTTTAATGAGTTTAAATAGTGAATAGTTTAATTAGCTGGAAGAGACTGGATCAATAGCTGCTTAAACAAACAACTGGATCCCTGTTTCCAAGCTTGGATGTAGTTTTGGAAGGTTCCTGGCAGTTTGGCAGGGATTAGTGATGCTGAGAATGTGCTTTTTTGTGGGTTTGGGGCTTTTACTCCTGTTCACGTGGCTGCTCTTTTTCTTGTTGAGTGGAAAACAGGAGGGAAAGAGCAACGATGGAAGGAATTCCACTCTTGCTGCTTGAAGGGATGGATCAGGAAGGGAACAGGCTGCAGGGAATTTGGAGTGCAAACTGAGATCTCTCCGATATTTTCGGCTCAGTCAGTCCATCAGTGCTTGGTGGCTGTTTAGGCCACGTGCAAGGTGAATGATGGTGCACATGGCAGAGCTGCTGGTGGCTCCTTCCCCTGCCCGGCTGTCAGTCACCCTGCAGGGTGCTGGAGCAGCGTGCCAGAGGCCGTGGATCCTATGGATCCCATGGATCCCAGGGGCGTGATCAGGAGCCTGGGCCTGCTGGCCACTCCTTGCTCTCTCTTACCCTGATTTTTCAGCTCTGCAGCGAATCCAGCTTGAGTTTTTCAACCCCCTAGAAACCCAGGGACCTTTCATGTCTGTTCTCAGATCTGGGATTTAAATCCAGCCCTTATCAAAGCACCCCGTGACCAGGCAGGCCCTGAATCCCAGCAGGGATCTGATAAAGAGGGACCTGACATCCTAAAGAAACCCTTTGAAATCCTGCTGGGATTGATTTGTATCCATAATGGAGCCCCGAGCTCTCTGCCAGGGAGAGATGAAGCTGCTCCTTTGCTTTATTATCCTCAGGCCCTTCCCAGCTTTGAGGGAAATTCAGTCCCTCTTCAAGCCCCAAAATCATGGAAAAGCTCCTTTGTATCCTCTCCACAGCCCCTACGTGGATTAATCAACTTTTTATTTGATATGGTGTCATTCTCCTTTTTTTTCCATGGCTAAAACTCCACGGTGAGCAATCAGAGCAGAAATAGGAAATGCAGGAGTCTTGGATTCCACAGTGGGATTAACTTCCCTTTTCTGCTCTCTTTCAGGACAGGAAAAACCACTGAACTCGCCCCATCTTTGGGACCAAGAGCTTTGGTGCTGGAGTAGGCAAAGCCAGCTAGGGCCCCCCTTGTCCTGCCCATGGTGTGGGTCAGGGACAGGCTCCTCTTCTCCTCTGTGCTGGGATGAACTGCCTAGGGAATGCTATTACTGACAGCCCGGTCCTAGCCCCGGCTACTGGAAATGGGCAGAGGTGAAGAGGCAAGTGCCAGAGTTGCTTGGGGATGATGGAATTGTGGTGTTTGGCTGTGCCCAGAGGGGCAGGTTGGGCATTTCTGTGTGTCTGAGGACCGGTTTGGGTGCTGGGGAGCCCGGGGAGCCGAGCTCTCAGTGCATTCCCAGCTCACCGGGGGTGGGAGCTGGTGCAGGGCTCTGGTCGGGCTCGGGGCAGGCTCTGGCCCCGGCACAGACACGCTGGGGTGGTTTGGGGACGCTTGGGGAGCAATGGGAAGAAAATGAGGGATGGTGCTGGGCGGAGCGATCGGCCTGTGCTCGTGTCAGCGCAGCCGTGCAGGGCACTGGGATCTGGGTAAAACACCGGCTCTCCTGGTGTTCAGGGATGCAAGGTCTGAGGGACCGGATTTACTTGGGGTTTTCCAGGACAGCAGGAAGAAGAGGAAATGTGGTGCCAGAGGTGCGTCCCATCAGGTTGCAGTTCCCTCTTTCCCATTTCCATTTCCTCCTCAGTGCGGGTGTCCCCTGCAGCCCATGAGCACGGGGCCGGTGACAACTCCCTGTCTGTAGAGGGATTCCTTATGGAACAAGGGCAGATGACACTTGTGTGAGGCTTACGACTGTTAGAATTAGACTGGGATGGGTTTAAGGAAAACTAGAATCGTGTGTTAATCTTGCTGGTCAATGAACAAATGGAATCCACACTTCTATAAGAAAAAATAGAGTGTATGGAGCATATAGAAGAAGCTGTTTTTGCCTGCTGCTGCTGCTTGGCTTTATCATGTAACCCCATTCGAACTCTGCCTTCAAGACAGCTGTGAGACCGTGAAATAAAGAACTTAGCAGAACAGCAGCCTCCTCTGCTCTTTCACCCTGGTCCGAGAAGGAGGGGTACCCTGTCAAAGGCTCAACACTTGCCTTTCTGACTTTGTTTCTAAATTTCTACCTTTCTAATTTTGTTTGTTTCTATTTTTTTTGTTTGTTTGTTTCTAACTTTGTTTGTTTTCAACTTTCTCCCTTTAGAAATTTGTTTGTTTCTTGTATTTTACCTCTTTGTTTGTTTCTAAATTTCTGCCGTTGTAACTTTGTTTCTAACTTTCTACTTTTAAAATTTCATTTGTTTTTAACTTTTTACCATTCCTCCCAGCGAGGGCTGTGTGCAGAATACTAAAACCTGTTAAGTTCTTCACTTTTACGTCTATAGGCAAATGCTACTGATTTAGATGTAAATTCATTTTGAAATGAGCCAGCCCTCTCTCTCTACTCTGTCGCATACAGGAATATAAGAAGCTGGGAATAGAGATCCGCAGGTTTTGAGAATAAGGAGCCGGCGTTTTTCTGTAGGAAGGAAAGCAGCAAGCGCCTGGCCGCAGGAGCCGAGACGCTCGGGCTGCAGGAGCTGCAGAGCGCCCGGAGCCGGCTTTTCCCTGTGCTCTGTGCCTGCCCCCGGGCTGAGCTGGGCGGCGCTGCTGCCGCCCGGTGCCGGCTGAGCCGAGAGGGCGGCGGCCTCGGTGGCTGCCGAGCGTGGCAAGGAGCGGGAGCGAGCGGGGCCGGGTCTGTCAGCGGAGGGGAGGGGCGAAGGGCGGTTCGCAGCGCCAAGGGACACGGCCGTGCGTGAGCGGGGCCACAGCTATGGAAAGGAACGGGCGCCGTGCGGGGCGGCGACCGCGGGGAATGACAGCGCGGGGGGCGGCCCGGCGGGGCCGGTTTTGCCGGGCAGCAGAGGCGCGGTCGCAGCGCGACCCGGGCGGGAGGCACCGGGCGGGCACGGTCGGAATCGAGCCGCCCGCGTGTCGCTCTCAAGGAGGCGGCTCGGAAAGGAAGGCGCAGTTCCGCGCTCTCGGGACGGCGTTAAGTGACGTTTTTATTAGAATATGACAGTCTTTATTTTATTTTATTATTTTATTATCTGCCAGGACCTTGCAGAGGGTGGTTTACACTTCCGCCACACTCAAGATGGCGGACGCAGTAGGCCCCCTGCGAGAGGTGTCCCTGCCGATGCCTGCCGCCGGTCGCGGAGCCGTCGCCCGCCTCCGGCGCGGCTGACCCCGCCAGCCGTGTCCTCGCACCGGGAAGCACGGCGGAAAATCGCGCGGAAAGCGCGGGGCCGGCGTCGGAGTCCGGGCCGGATTCAGGCAGCCGACTAGACAGAAGCCCTTGTGAGGGGCGGCGGGGGCCCTAAGTGTACCACACTAAAGATGGCGGCTCGACCGGAAGTGGCTTCTGCCAGCACCCAAGATGGCGGCGAAGGGCGGAAGTGTCGTCACTGCCACACTCAAGATGGCGGTCGTGTGCACTGTTTTCTGACCTTCTCAATATGGCGGCAGGGAAGGCCCCCCCCCAAGCTGCGTCTACTCGGCTGCCTGAACGCGACGCCGACGCCGACGCCAGCCCAGCGCTTGCACGCAATTTTCTGAGGCGTTTCCCGCTACGCGGACACCGACTGTGGGGTCAGCGGCGCCTGGGGCAGGCGGGAGCATTCAGGCAGTCGAATAGACGGAGCGGGGGGGGGGGGGGGGGGGTCCTTCCGGCCGCCATCTTGAGAAGGTCGAATAGCCACATCGGTGCGGTACCGGTGACTTCCGCCCTTCTTCGCCAGGAGCGGCGATGGCGGGGAGCCCGGGGAGCAGCGCTGCCGGGCCGGGGGCACCGGGGCGGGTGCTCCGGGCTCGGAGGTGAGCGGGGAACGGGGACAGCCCCGAGCGGACGGTGGGGGCCGCGGGGGATCGGTATTCCGGCCCAGGGATGAGTGTTCCGGCACAGGGGTGGCTGTCCCGGCACAGGGATGCGTTCATGGACTGTCTAATAATGTTATTTAACGATCGTGCAAGGAGATCTGTATAAAAAAATCCTCCGTGGTCATCCTTCTCCCAGCCCCGCTGTGTTTTCAGGATCTTGGGGGAAGCGTTTGGGTCTGAACAAGGCTCTCGGGCACAGGGTGGGATTCTTGGGGTGCAGGGCCAGGATTTGGACTCGATGCTCCCTGTGGGTCCCTTGCAGCCCAGGAAATGCTGCGATCCTGTGCCTCTGAGGGTGAAATAAAGGGGAGCGGTGGGGTTTGTGCCCGCTGTGTTCACGGCCCCGCCGGCTCAGGGCGGGTTAAAGGCGCAGCTGCCCCGAGACAGCGGGACCGGCCGGGGCTGCTCGCTCCCGGTGCTGCCGCCTCGTGGGGAGAGCCCGGCACTGCAGCCCGCGCAGGCGCTGGACCACGGGATGGGCGTGGAACAGCAGCGCAGGGGATGCTGAGGCAGCCCAGGGAATGCTGCGGTCCCAGGGAAGGCTGAGGCGTCCCCTGCCCGGGGCACTCGGCAGCAAACCCCTGATGTTGAGCAGAAAAAGGAAAGTTCTGGGTTAGTGGGAGGAGGTTTCTGGAATGGAGCTGGGACAGGTGCTGATCCACGCATGGAATCACGGGCTGGTTTGGCTTGGAAGGGACCACCAGGATCATTTACACTCTGTTTGTTGTCTGATTGCACAGCGAAGAACATCCAGAACTGCCGCCTCACCCTCACGGACAGCAGGAATGTCTTCCATAGCTCTTGTTTTGGAATGGGAATGGCTGTTGGGAGCTCTGGCAGGACCAGGTAAGAAGAGAAATGGGATCATTGTGGCTGCTGCTGGAGGTGGTTTTCTGCTTTCCGGCTGTTCTTCTCATTGATCCTTTCACAGCAGTGTTCCTGGGCACATTTGAGGGTAATTCCAGGAATCTGAAACCAGATAAAAACTGGTGGGGAAAAAATGTGAACGCGATCCATTTCTGGTAGTTCCAAGCTTCTCCCACAACACCGTTCCAGGGGAAAGCTGATAAAAGGGTAAAGATGCAGAGGAACAAGTGCTGTAAAGCCCCCTGGCGCTCTGAGAGAGCAAACCTTCCAGTACTCCCAGCAGATCTCTTGGAGAAAGTGTGGGATCGCAAGGTTTTCCAGGAAAGCAAAACAAGGGTGGAGATGAGGGAATGGGCTTCCAGTTCTTCCTTGAGCTGAAAGCCTGGGGGAATTGAGAGGGGCCACAAGAACTGTTTGTGTAGGCAAATGGGAGTTTGGGGGCTGAATCTGAGTTTCCCTCTGGGGCATTTTTGAGGGAAAAGCTGAGGTGCTGTTTAAGGGAGAGAATGCAGATTTTTGGGGTGGAAAAGGTTGAATCAATATTGTAGAGGAAGTAAAACGCTGGGGGTAAAAGTGGATGCAGTCTGGAGGGGACAGATTGAATATTTTGGAGGCAAAATGGGGAACTGAGTAGTGGAGAGATGGGGAACATTTTGGAGGCAACACTTGACAAACTCTCTGGGGTGGAGAACGACCACATTGAGGGAAAAATGAGGTGATGAGCAGTGGGCACGTAGGGAAGGTCGTGGGGGTAAATCTTGAGAAAAGCCCCGTGGTATTCAAGAAATCCTTGGAAGCAGGACTGAGGAATTCAGTGGTGGAAAAATAGGGGAATTTTGCGGGGGTAAAACTTTAAAAGATCTAAGAGTTGAGAGTGTGTGTTTTTAGGTAGAAAGGATGTCTTGTTGAAGTTGGGCGTCTGGATTGTGGCATTTATGGATCCAGAAAGTAGAAGATAAAGGAGACTCCCAAAGCCTCGGTAGCTGTGTTAAGAAATCCGTCCCAGGGAAGAAAGGTACCTAAACCTCCTAGAAGTAGGGACTAATTAGCATGGGAAGGGGAAAACCCACCCCCAGTGGGAGAGAGCGCGCCGGGTAAGGGAAGAGAAGGATGCCCTTAAGAAGAAGTAGGGAAGGTGAATTTCTCGGCTTGCTGAAATGTATCCAAAAGTTTGGAATCTGGGTCTGTGTGGAGGCCGGGATTTTCTCGGCCATATGCAGAGCCCAGCACTAGGAATAAAGGAATTCCAGGCTTTACAACGCCAAAAATGCAGTACCAGAGAGTTCTGTTATCCCGAGGACTTGGGGGATACTTGGCAAAAATTTCCGGGGGCCCAGGCTGGACCGAGCTTTTAACGCTCCCCGGATTCACGGGATCGGGGATTCCAGCGTGCCCTGCACGGGTTTTTTCAGGGAAGTCCCAAATCCTTCGTGTGAGCACGAAGCAGAATCCCCTGGGAGCTGTGAAGGCAACAGGATATTTCTTGGGAATTTTGAAGGATTGGGTGAGTCCTCAGTGTTAGGTTGGAATGAACGCAAATTGTCCGGGAGTTGCTGGTTTGGGGATGGCCGGGTCTGGGTTTGGATTTGTGGGCACCGAGTGTTCCTTGTGTCAGCTTTAGGTCTTCTGGATTGGTGGGAGTAGTCAGAGAAAAGAGAAGGCAATTGAAATGCGGAGCTCCATTCCCGGAGAAATGGTCGGGATGGGAGAGGAAAGGCTGTGGAGCTGCTGGGAGCTCGTGGAGAACGAAAGGATCTGAGGCCTGGAGGCAAAAGCTGTGGAACAAAGCCTGAAAAGGGTGTGGGGTGGGGCGGGAGGGGGAGGAGGGCACCGTGGTGGGGGGAAAGAGGGAAAGGATCCCTGCTCCGGGAATCCAGCAGGGACCAGGAGAGGATCATTTTCCATCCACTGCTCTCAGTGGAATCCTAATAAGGACGGTGGAAGGGAAGTGATTCGTTTGTTCTTAGGTTTGGAATGAAAGGTGCTCTTGCAGAGGGGACTATTGACCTGTTAAAATTCTGTTGGATACAGGAAAAGAGGGAGGAAGCAAGCAGCTGGGGAATGAAGGGGTGGATTTTTTGGTGGATACAGGGAAAGACACGGGAAGGGGCTCTCAAGTAAAATACACCTCACGGGCAGCACCAGGAGAAGCCTCAAGTGCCCTTTTTTTCCAAGCTCTGACATTCCAGAGGAGTAAGCAGTGGTCAGCCCATCACTTTCTGTATTCCTTGGATGCCCAGTGCTTCGTTGGGAAGAGATAATATTTGGAAATGAACAAATCCGGGGATGTAATTTCCTGATAGTAAAGCCCCAGAGAGCCTGGTTTTGATATCCTTCCAGCACCCAAACGCAGCAGAGGGAATCCTGGCGGAGCTGGAAAACGCTGTCGCTCCGTCGGTGGAATTCCTGGGAACTGGAAAGCAGCAGAAGCAGCAAGAACAGAGTTGGAAGCAGGCTCCAGCCGGGTAAGGCAGACACCAAATCCTTTGGAACTGGGCAGGGGTGGGAAGAACGAATTCTTACATTTGTAGCCCAGGGATTCCTGAGCAGGATCCCGGCAGGGAAGACTGCAGGGATCAGGCTGGGGCCTGATCGCAGCTGGGGGCAGCGAGCCTTGGAATTGGCTGAAGGGAAGAAAGAGGGATCCTTTGAGCACAAGGATCAGGTGTCAAATGCGGAGATGGCATCAGACAATTCCTCGGGAGGGTTTAGTTCCTGGGCCAAATCGATCTCCTGCCTTGTGAAGGAGCTCAGAGAGCTGGGAAGAGCCCAAGCAACGCAGGGAATGCACCGGCAGATAAAAGTGCCGGGGAACGGTGGGGAAAAGCATCCGAACAGGGGGCCTCGTTTTGTACAGGGACGGTGCAAAAAATTGTCCGAAAGAATAGGAATGGAATGGGATTTTACGTATTCCTCGGAGGCCACAATCCAGTGGGAAGGCTGAGAGAAAGAAACAAGGCCTAAAAAGGCAGATGAGCCAAATCTGCCCAAAGCCTCCAATGGCCACATTCCCTGGCATTGCTGAGGACTTCAGCCAAGCTCCAAGCAAAAGGTGAGCCCCTGATTTTGGTGCCAAGGGAAACTCCAAGTTAAGAATGATCCAAATATGAAGCGCTTCTCACAAAACTCAGCTTTGCAAACCTTTCTTTGGGCTAAAAAAGAAAAGATGGGAATGCCCTTGGCAGAAAAGCAGCTGTGAGGCACAGCAGGCTTCAAATGCCTGTCAGCAGGAGCTCCAGGAGAAACGGCTGCTGGCTCCGGGCATCCTGGGCTTTCCAGGCAGGTTTTGTAGCGGATTGCAAGGCAGTTTTCCTGCCTCTGGGGGGTGGCACCTGCATCCCGCTGGAAAGGGAAAATGTGGAGAGAGGGGCAAGCGGGAAGACGGTTGCTGCTGTGTGTCCTTGGATCGCAGTTCCTCCCGGTGAGTCTGTGCTGCTGGAAGTTTGAAGGAGATCAGTCCTGGAGTACGTGTGGGTTCACCTGTGGGGTTTGGGAGCGACGCCGGCCATGAAATTCCAGGGATGTTCCCTTTGCTGGAGTGAGAAGCAGTGGAAGCACTTTGCTGTCTGCTTCTTCATCGCCTTCGCCTCGGTCCCCTGGGGCTCCAGGTAATCCCCTCTCACCTTTGCTTTTCCAAGGGTCTCTAAATGAGGGCTTGAGCTTTGGTGTAGCTCCCTTTACAGGGAAGATCTGTTCCAGGAAAGGTCTCCTGGTCTGGCCCGATGGCGTTGCAGGAAGAGCAGGAAACCCCACAGCTCCTGTGGCTCCCTCATCCGATTTGCCTGCAGGCAGCAGCAAGGATCATTCCCAAGTGTCATCCCCTGGCTCCGTGACTCGGTGAGGTTGTGTTCCCCCAAAGGCCAGGGGCCGCTTTGTTTTGCAGCTCACGAAAGCCCAGCTCGGTGGTGCTGGGTTTGGTTTTTGTGTGTAATGAAGGCACTAAAAAATTCCCCTCCTTCACTGGCACAGCCCTGGAGTGGGAGCAGATTCCCCTTATCCCGCAGTTATCCCGCTCCTGCCCTGGATCCCTGCGGTGCCGTGTGTTCTCCAAGCTCACAGCACTGCTGGCTCTAAACAAGAAAAACAATCCCTGTTCCTTCTCTTCTCCGTCCTTGATGTTCCCAGGCCCTGCATCTCCCTGGCTATTCCCTGTGGGAGTCTTCATCTCCATCCCACCTTATCCCGATCAGGTAAGGGTCTGAGACGTGTTTAGCAGCAAATGCATTCCTGTGAAGAAAGCCAAGAGCAAAGAGCATCCAGATGCAGAGAAGTCTTTAGAAAAGCGTTCCAGACGTGCAAATGAGGGATGTGTCTTCCTGCATCTCCTGTTGTTTTTCTCTGTCACGTTTTGGAAGGGTTTCTCTCAGTGATTTCCTGCAGTCCAGGTGCGTCCCTTCTTTTGTCCAAATCCAGTGCCAGAGGATCGAACAACTGACGAGTGGGGCCTGGGATGAAAACGGTTCTCCTAAAATGAGGGAAACAATGCTAGAAGAGAAATGAGCATCCTTTTAATGCCTGGAATAAAAATGCTGGAAAAGGGCACTTTTTATTTGATATGGTGTCATTCTCCTTTTTTTTTCCATAGCTAAAACTCCACGGTGAGCAATCAGAGCAGAAATAGGAAATGCAGGAGTCTTGGATTCCACAGTGGGATTAACTTCCCTTTTCTGCTCTCTTTCAGGACAGGAAAAACCACTGAACTCGCCCCATCTTTGGGACCAAGAGCTTTGGTGCTGGAGTAGGCAAAGCCAGCTAGGGCCCCCCTTGTCCTGCCCATGGTGTGGGTCAGGGACAGGCTCCTCTTCTCCTCTGCGCTGGGATGAACTGCCTAGGGAATGCTATTACTGACAGCCCGGTCCCAGCCCCGGCTACTGGAAATGGGCAGAGATGAAGAGGCAAGTGCCAGAGTTGCTTGGGGATGATGGAATTGTGGTGTTTGGCTGTGCCCAGAGGGGCAGGTTGGGCATTTCTGTGTGTCTGAGGACCGGTTTGGGTGCTGGGGAGCCCGGGGAGCCGAGCTCTCAGTGCATTCCCAGCTCACCCGGGGGTGGGAGCTGGTGCAGGGCTGGGTGACAGCCTCTGGTCGGGCTCGGGGCAGGCCCTGGCCCCGGCACAGACACGCTGGGGTGGTTTGGGGCCTCTTGGGGAGCCGTGGGAGGAGAATGAGGGATGGTGCTGGGCGGAGCGATCGGCCTGCGCTCGTGTCAGCGCAGCCGTGCAGGGCACTGGGATCTGGGTAAAACACCGGCTCTCCTGGTCTTCAGGGAAGCAAGGTCTGTATTTATCCATACATATTTATCCCTACATATTTATCCCTATATTTATCCATGGATTATCCATATATGTTTATCCATATACATTTATCCATATTTTTATCCACGTATTTACCCATGAATTTATCCCTATATTTACGCATGTATTTCCCCAGGTATTTTATGAACACTCAAGTGCCATATCCATGTATTTTATGAGCACTTCCAGGGTTGGTGACTCCACCACTGCCCTGGGCAGCTGTTCCAGCGCTGGACAACCCTTCCCATGCTGGGCCAGGAGATGGATTCTGGAAATGCAGACTCTGAGGAGCTGGGGATTAAGGCAGCATTGGATTCCTTTATTCTCCCAGAAGGATAAAGGAGATTTATCCCCAGACGAACCAGAGGTGATCACACTGAGGTCATCAGTGGGATTTCTTCCTTACTCCCACAAATACCCACTGGGGTGACAGAGTTCCCTACAAGGGCGGTGTTGGAAGGAGCTGCTGGAATGTTTTGCTGTTTATTGGGATCCACAGGATGTTTGGTGTCTCTCAGAGCTGTTCCAGGCTTTCCACAGACCCAAACGCTCCTCACACTTCTCCTCAGAGTAGAGAGGTTTCCCAGAGTGCTGGTTTTTAATTTCAGATGCTGGGATAACGACACGGCTTCAGGAGGCAGGAGACTCATTGTGCTGTGCCTCAGTCCAGGCAGGGACAACCCCCAGCTAATAAAAACCTCTTTAAAGCACAAAAAGTCCCATTAAACTGATATTATAAAGGCTGCAAATTGAAGCAGGCCTCAATCAGAAAGCAGCAGAATTTAATTCCCCCCCCTTGCCCATTTGCATGATGATCTCCTTCCTAATTGCCCATCTACGCTTTTCCCACAGAAGTGCTGTCCCGAGGTTGGAGATGGTTCCAGCTTTATGGAGCTTTGATCTTTATCTGCTTTTACTTTTTACAGGGCACAGAACCCGAGAGTGGCAGCTGCTTTCCTCTTGTTCCTCCTGTGGCAGTGAACTGCTCTTCCCGAGGACGGCTGCAGGAATTCTCAGGCAGCAGAACGTATGGAATGCCAGGCACGCTACAGAATTCCAGTGGGAGCAGCAGGAACTTCTGTTCTTTACTGGCAGGGCTGTGCCATGAAGGGGAGCTCGGTGATATTGGTCAGCTCAGGGAATGAGCCTGGCTCATGGT
>NW_028120455.1:0-73234 GCF_965178545.1 Coloeus monedula
GTTTGTCTTGGCAGCTTTTGTCTTGGAGCAATCCTTGGCTAGATGCAATTTGGGAGGCCAAATCCCAGTTTTGTCCGTGGACATCTGGCCCAGAAGGACAGTTCTTTTCCATTGGCAGCAAAGTGAGGAGGCCCAGTGTTTCAAAGGCAGATGAGAGCTGGCCCTCAGGAAGCCAAGGGAAGCTGGACATTCCTGGCAGCTTTTGTCGGGGAGCTATTCCTTGGAGATATGGAATTTCAGAGGTGGATTCCCAATTTTGGCCATGGATGGCTGGACTTGAAAGATGGTTTTTTCCATGGGAAGAGAAGCACAGCCCCCGCGTGTTTTGAAGGCAGATGCGAGGTGGCCCCTAAGAGGCCAAGGCCAGCCTGAGCTGTCTGTCCTGGCAGGTTTCACATGGGAACAATCCTCGGACAGAATCCAATTTGGAGGTAGAATCCTAATTTCAGCCATGGGTCCCTGGAGGAGAAGGACAGTGCTTTCGCACAGAAAGGAAAGCAAGGAACTCCAGCGTTTCAGGGCCAGAGGAGAAGCACCCCTCAACATGCCAAGCTCAGCTGGACCAGGCAGGTGGCCCCCAGGAGGCCAAGCCAACCACACCTGTTCCACGCTCTTTGCAGCCTTGGGGCCCTGCAGCATCACCATTTTGTTCCCCTGAGGCCCAGCAATAGCACAGTGGTCTCCTTGGCTCTACAGCGGCACAAAGGCCCCTTGCTTCCACGAGGCCTGGCTGTGTCACAATGGTTTCCTTGGTTCCATGGGGCTGCAGAATAACACAATGGCCCACTGGTTCCATGAGGTCACAGAGGGTCACAAGGGTCTCCATGATTCCGTAAGGTGCTGCAGGGTCACAATGGCTCCTTGGTTCTATTGGGCTCCCCAGGATCACAATGGCCCCTTGGTTCCACAAGGCCTGGCTGTGGCACACTGGCCCTTTGCTTCCGTGAGACCTTGCAGTGTCACAATGGCCCCTTGCTTCTGTCAGGCCTGGCTGTGTCACAATGGCCCCTGGCTCCCATGAGGCCCTGTGATGTCACAATGGTCTCACTGGTTCCACGAGGCCCTGCAGTTCCACAATGGCCCTTCAGTGTCACAAGGCCTTGAAGTGTCATAATAGTCTCAGCGGGTTGCCCAGCTGCTTCACAATGGCCTCCTTGGTTCCATGATGCCCCGTAGCGTAACAACGGTATCCTTGCTTCCACACAGTCAGAATGGCCCCGTGGCCTCCTGGAGCCCCACAGTGTCACTACGATCCCCTTGATTCCACGAGGCCCTGCTGTGCTACAATGACCCCTTGCTTATACAAGGCCCTGCTGTGTCACAATGGCCCCTTGCTTCTGAAGTGTGCAAGAGCCTAATACTAAGAGAAAGGCGCCAAAAAACGCTTCGCCATTATCACTGCTCAACACCTGAAAGGCTTCAAAAGTGCTTCGTCATGATGGCTGCTTATCATAATCACTTTTGAACGCCTGGAAACTACGTGCCGTACGGGCCGTGCATAGCCCGCCTTGAGGCCCATAAAAAGGAAGGCAAAACTGGTGCAAAATGTGGAGGCAAAAGCAAAAGGTAGAATCCCCGCCCTTTGCCTTTCCCCCCACCACCACCATCGCCTGCCGTGAGGCACCCTGAGGCCTCCGGGAGCCGATGCCGCCCGCCTGGGGAGCACCCCCCAATCCTTCACCCCTGGACTGAAATCCCGAGGGAGTTGTGCAACCCCTAGCCCTGCTCCTTCGTCCCAGGCGGAGCCAGGTTCAGCTGCAAGCATCGAGCCTGCATCTCGGAGGATGGGCCGCCGCTTTCCAGCCAAACTGCTCTAGACTTCAGAAGAGGCAGATAAGAGGCTTCAAACAGCAGGAAAAAAAAGGCAAAAACTTCTCCACTTCCCCCACCCTGTCTCAGCAGCAACAAAGGTAGCACAGTGTGGTGGTGACTTATCCAGTGCTTGTTAGAGTAACCTTGTCTTTTCTAACTTTTCTCTACTTTTCTCCTTCTTTCTCTTTGCCTCTCTTCCCATTAGATAAAGAGATACCCATTTGTTTGGCACCAACATTTAATCTCGTTTGGTTTTAATCTGGTCTTTGGGAATATTTTGAACCTTCAAAGTTCTTTCCTTTTTATACTCAGAGATTTCCTTTTCTTTGCCCTTCTGGGTGTAAATCAGATAGTAACAAAGTGTCATAATGCTCTCCACGGTTCCGTGAGGCGCCACAATGTCACAATGGACTTTTGGTTCCATGAACTTTGGTACTGTCAGCAACAGTCTCCTTGGCTCCGCAGTGTCACAATGGACCCTTGGCTCCGTGAGGTTCAGTAGCGTAACACGGACGCCTTGATTGCATGAGGTTGTGCAGTGTCACAATGATCTCCTTGGTTCTGCGGCCCTGCTGTGTAACAATGGGCCCCTTCCTTTGCTGATGGCTCTGCGTCCTGCCTGCCTCTGCCTTGGCACACAAAGCCTTGGGCTGCTCCAGCCTCCTTCTGGGGGACACGTTGCACCACTGCACTGCCCTGGGAGAGAAATTCCTTTCTCCTTGTGTCCAGCCTGGACCTGCCCAGCTGCCCTTGGCATTAATTCTTTCTTTTGCCAGCTGGTCTCTACTAGGTAGAAAGGATCCACCATGTCTGAAACCACCCTTCAAGCCCACCCAGGACTCTCCTCCACTGTCCTCAGTCTCCACTCCACTGAGCACAGAGCTCCTTTGTCCCTCTGTAGTGATCATGTGCTCGAGGCCACGGGCACCTGGACAAGAAGGTCGGTTCTTTTCTACAGGAAGGAAACCACAGAACCCCAGTGTTTTGAAGGCAGATGAGAGGCAGCCACCAGAGGCCAAGGCAAGGCAGACGTGTCTGTCCTTGCAGCTTCTGTCTGAAAGCAACCCTTGGACATACGGGGAGTTTTGGAGGTGGAATTCCATTTCAGCTGTGGGTGCCTGGACGGGAATGACACTTCTTCTCCCCAGGAAGGAAAGGGCAGAGCCCCAGTGTTTCAAAGGCTGATTAGTGGTGCCTCAAGGAGGCCAAGGCCAGCCAGACCTGTTTGTCTTGGCAGCTTTTGTCTTGGAGCAATCCTTGGCTAGATGCAATTTGGGAGGCCAAATCCCAGTTTTGTCCGTGGACATCTGGCCCAGAAGGACAGTTCTTTTCCATTGGCAGCAAAGTGAGGAGGCCCAGTGTTTCAAAGGCAGATGAGAGCTGGCCCTCAGGAAGCCAAGGGAAGCTGGACATTCCTGGCAGCTTTTGTCGGGGAGCTATTCCTTGGAGATATGGAATTTCAGAGGTGGATTCCCAATTTTGGCCATGGATGGCTGGACTTGAAAGATGGTTTTTTCCATGGGAAGAGAAGCACAGCCCCCGCGTGTTTTGAAGGCAGATGCGAGGTGGCCCCTAAGAGGCCAAGGCCAGCCTGAGCTGTCTGTCCTGGCAGGTTTCACATGGGAACAATCCTCGGACAGAATCCAATTTGGAGGTAGAATCCTAATTTCAGCCATGGGTCCCTGGAGGAGAAGGACAGTGCTTTCGCACAGAAAGGAAAGCAAGGAACTCCAGCGTTTCAGGGCCAGAGGAGAAGCACCCCTCAACATGCCAAGCTCAGCTGGACCAGGCAGGTGGCCCCCAGGAGGCCAAGCCAACCACACCTGTTCCACGCTCTTTGCAGCCTTGGGGCCCTGCAGCATCACCATTTTGTTCCCCTGAGGCCCAGCAATAGCACAGTGGTCTCCTTGGCTCTACAGCGGCACAAAGGCCCCTTGCTTCCACGAGGCCTGGCTGTGTCACAATGGTTTCCTTGGTTCCATGGGGCTGCAGAATAACACAATGGCCCACTGGTTCCATGAGGTCACAGAGGGTCACAAGGGTCTCCATGATTCCGTAAGGTGCTGCAGGGTCACAATGGCTCCTTGGTTCTATTGGGCTCCCCAGGATCACAATGGCCCCTTGGTTCCACAAGGCCTGGCTGTGGCACACTGGCCCTTTGCTTCCGTGAGACCTTGCAGTGTCACAATGGCCCCTTGCTTCTGTCAGGCCTGGCTGTGTCACAATGGCCCCTGGCTCCCATGAGGCCCTGTGATGTCACAATGGTCTCACTGGTTCCACGAGGCCCTGCAGTTCCACAATGGCCCTTCAGTGTCACAAGGCCTTGAAGTGTCATAATAGTCTCAGCGGGTTGCCCAGCTGCTTCACAATGGCCTCCTTGGTTCCATGATGCCCCGTAGCGTAACAACGGTATCCTTGCTTCCACACAGTCAGAATGGCCCCGTGGCCTCCTGGAGCCCCACAGTGTCACTACGATCCCCTTGATTCCACGAGGCCCTGCTGTGCTACAATGACCCCTTGCTTATACAAGGCCCTGCTGTGTCACAATGGCCCCTTGCTTCTGAAGTGTGCAAGAGCCTAATACTAAGAGAAAGGCGCCAAAAAACGCTTCGCCATTATCACTGCTCAACACCTGAAAGGCTTCAAAAGTGCTTCGTCATGATGGCTGCTTATCATAATCACTTTTGAACGCCTGGAAACTACGTGCCGTACGGGCCGTGCATAGCCCGCCTTGAGGCCCATAAAAAGGAAGGCAAAACTGGTGCAAAATGTGGAGGCAAAAGCAAAAGGTAGAATCCCCGCCCTTTGCCTTTCCCCCCACCACCACCATCGCCTGCCGTGAGGCACCCTGAGGCCTCCGGGAGCCGATGCCGCCCGCCTGGGGAGCACCCCCCAATCCTTCACCCCTGGACTGAAATCCCGAGGGAGTTGTGCAACCCCTAGCCCTGCTCCTTCGTCCCAGGCGGAGCCAGGTTCAGCTGCAAGCATCGAGCCTGCATCTCGGAGGATGGGCCGCCGCTTTCCAGCCAAACTGCTCTAGACTTCAGAAGAGGCAGATAAGAGGCTTCAAACAGCAGGAAAAAAAAGGCAAAAACTTCTCCACTTCCCCCACCCTGTCTCAGCAGCAACAAAGGTAGCACAGTGTGGTGGTGACTTATCCAGTGCTTGTTAGAGTAACCTTGTCTTTTCTAACTTTTCTCTACTTTTCTCCTTCTTTCTCTTTGCCTCTCTTCCCATTAGATAAAGAGATACCCATTTGTTTGGCACCAACATTTAATCTCGTTTGGTTTTAATCTGGTCTTTGGGAATATTTTGAACCTTCAAAGTTCTTTCCTTTTTATACTCAGAGATTTCCTTTTCTTTGCCCTTCTGGGTGTAAATCAGATAGTAACAAAGTGTCATAATGCTCTCCACGGTTCCGTGAGGCGCCACAATGTCACAATGGACTTTTGGTTCCATGAACTTTGGTACTGTCAGCAACAGTCTCCTTGGCTCCGCAGTGTCACAATGGACCCTTGGCTCCGTGAGGTTCAGTAGCGTAACACGGACGCCTTGATTGCATGAGGTTGTGCAGTGTCACAATGATCTCCTTGGTTCTGCGGCCCTGCTGTGTAACAATGGGCCCCTTCCTTTGCTGATGGCTCTGCGTCCTGCCTGCCTCTGCCTTGGCACACAAAGCCTTGGGCTGCTCCAGCCTCCTTCTGGGGGACACGTTGCACCACTGCACTGCCCTGGGAGAGAAATTCCTTTCTCCTTGTGTCCAGCCTGGACCTGCCCAGCTGCCCTTGGCATTAATTCTTTCTTTTGCCAGCTGGTCTCTACTAGGTAGAAAGGATCCACCATGTCTGAAACCACCCTTCAAGCCCACCCAGGACTCTCCTCCACTGTCCTCAGTCTCCACTCCACTGAGCACAGAGCTCCTTTGTCCCTCTGTAGTGATCATGTGCTCGAGGCCACGGGCACCTGGACAAGAAGGTCGGTTCTTTTCTACAGGAAGGAAACCACAGAACCCCAGTGTTTTGAAGGCAGATGAGAGGCAGCCACCAGAGGCCAAGGCAAGGCAGACGTGTCTGTCCTTGCAGCTTCTGTCTGAAAGCAACCCTTGGACATACGGGGAGTTTTGGAGGTGGAATTCCATTTCAGCTGTGGGTGCCTGGACGGGAATGACACTTCTTCTCCCCAGGAAGGAAAGGGCAGAGCCCCAGTGTTTCAAAGGCTGATTAGTGGTGCCTCAAGGAGGCCAAGGCCAGCCAGACCTGTTTGTCTTGGCAGCTTTTGTCTTGGAGCAATCCTTGGCTAGATGCAATTTGGGAGGCCAAATCCCAGTTTTGTCCGTGGACATCTGGCCCAGAAGGACAGTTCTTTTCCATTGGCAGCAAAGTGAGGAGGCCCAGTGTTTCAAAGGCAGATGAGAGCTGGCCCTCAGGAAGCCAAGGGAAGCTGGACATTCCTGGCAGCTTTTGTCGGGGAGCTATTCCTTGGAGATATGGAATTTCAGAGGTGGATTCCCAATTTTGGCCATGGATGGCTGGACTTGAAAGATGGTTTTTTCCATGGGAAGAGAAGCACAGCCCCCGCGTGTTTTGAAGGCAGATGCGAGGTGGCCCCTAAGAGGCCAAGGCCAGCCTGAGCTGTCTGTCCTGGCAGGTTTCACATGGGAACAATCCTCGGACAGAATCCAATTTGGAGGTAGAATCCTAATTTCAGCCATGGGTCCCTGGAGGAGAAGGACAGTGCTTTCGCACAGAAAGGAAAGCAAGGAACTCCAGCGTTTCAGGGCCAGAGGAGAAGCACCCCTCAACATGCCAAGCTCAGCTGGACCAGGCAGGTGGCCCCCAGGAGGCCAAGCCAACCACACCTGTTCCACGCTCTTTGCAGCCTTGGGGCCCTGCAGCATCACCATTTTGTTCCCCTGAGGCCCAGCAATAGCACAGTGGTCTCCTTGGCTCTACAGCGGCACAAAGGCCCCTTGCTTCCACGAGGCCTGGCTGTGTCACAATGGTTTCCTTGGTTCCATGGGGCTGCAGAATAACACAATGGCCCACTGGTTCCATGAGGTCACAGAGGGTCACAAGGGTCTCCATGATTCCGTAAGGTGCTGCAGGGTCACAATGGCTCCTTGGTTCTATTGGGCTCCCCAGGATCACAATGGCCCCTTGGTTCCACAAGGCCTGGCTGTGGCACACTGGCCCTTTGCTTCCGTGAGACCTTGCAGTGTCACAATGGCCCCTTGCTTCTGTCAGGCCTGGCTGTGTCACAATGGCCCCTGGCTCCCATGAGGCCCTGTGATGTCACAATGGTCTCACTGGTTCCACGAGGCCCTGCAGTTCCACAATGGCCCTTCAGTGTCACAAGGCCTTGAAGTGTCATAATAGTCTCAGCGGGTTGCCCAGCTGCTTCACAATGGCCTCCTTGGTTCCATGATGCCCCGTAGCGTAACAACGGTATCCTTGCTTCCACACAGTCAGAATGGCCCCGTGGCCTCCTGGAGCCCCACAGTGTCACTACGATCCCCTTGATTCCACGAGGCCCTGCTGTGCTACAATGACCCCTTGCTTATACAAGGCCCTGCTGTGTCACAATGGCCCCTTGCTTCTGAAGTGTGCAAGAGCCTAATACTAAGAGAAAGGCGCCAAAAAACGCTTCGCCATTATCACTGCTCAACACCTGAAAGGCTTCAAAAGTGCTTCGTCATGATGGCTGCTTATCATAATCACTTTTGAACGCCTGGAAACTACGTGCCGTACGGGCCGTGCATAGCCCGCCTTGAGGCCCATAAAAAGGAAGGCAAAACTGGTGCAAAATGTGGAGGCAAAAGCAAAAGGTAGAATCCCCGCCCTTTGCCTTTCCCCCCACCACCACCATCGCCTGCCGTGAGGCACCCTGAGGCCTCCGGGAGCCGACGCCGCCCGCCTGGGGAGCACCCCCCAATCCTTCACCCCTGGACTGAAATCCCGAGGGAGTTGTGCAACCCCTAGCCCTGCTCCTTCGTCCCAGGCGGAGCCAGGTTCAGCTGCAAGCATCGAGCCTGCATCTCGGAGGATGGGCCGCCGCTTTCCAGCCAAACTGCTCTAGACTTCAGAAGAGGCAGATAAGAGGCTTCAAACAGCAGGGGAAAAAAGGCAAAAACTTCTCCACTTCCCCCACCCTGTCTCAGCAGCAACAAAGGTAGCACAGTGTGGTGGTGACTTATCCAGTGCTTGTTAGAGTAACCTTGTCTTTTCTAACTTTTCTCTACTTTTCTCCTTCTTTCTCTTTGCCTCTCTTACCATTAGATAAAGAGATACCCATTTGTTTGGCACCAACATTTAATCTCGTTTGGTTTTAATCTGGTCTTTGGGAATATTTTGAACCTTCAAAGTTCTTTCCTTTTTATACTCAGAGATTTCCTTTTCTTTGCCCTTCTGGGTGTAAATCAGATAGTAACAAAGTGTCATAATGCTCTCCACGGTTCCGTGAGGCGCCACAATGTCACAATGGACTTTTGGTTCCATGAACTTTGGTACTGTCAGCAACAGTCTCCTTGGCTCCGCAGTGTCACAATGGACCCTTGGCTCCGTGAGGTTCAGTAGCGTAACACGGACGCCTTGATTGCATGAGGTTGTGCAGTGTCACAATGATCTCCTTGGTTCTGCGGCCCTGCTGTGTAACAATGGGCCCCTTCCTTTGCTGATGGCTCTGCGTCCTGCCTGCCTCTGCCTTGGCACACAAAGCCTTGGGCTGCTCCAGCCTCCTTCTGGGGGACACGTTGCACCACTGCACTGCCCTGGGAGAGAAATTCCTTTCTCCTTGTGTCCAGCCTGGACCTGCCCAGCTGCCCTTGGCATTAATTCTTTCTTTTGCCAGCTGGTCTCTACTAGGTAGAAAGGATCCACCATGTCTGAAACCACCCTTCAAGCCCACCCAGGACTCTCCTCCACTGTCCTCAGTCTCCACTCCACTGAGCACAGAGCTCCTTTGTCCCTCTGTAGTGATCATGTGCTCGAGGCCACGGGCACCTGGACAAGAAGGTCGGTTCTTTTCTACAGGAAGGAAACCACAGAACCCCAGTGTTTTGAAGGCAGATGAGAGGCAGCCACCAGAGGCCAAGGCAAGGCAGACGTGTCTGTCCTTGCAGCTTCTGTCTGAAAGCAACCCTTGGACATACGGGGAGTTTTGGAGGTGGAATTCCATTTCAGCTGTGGGTGCCTGGACGGGAATGACACTTCTTCTCCCCAGGAAGGAAAGGGCAGAGCCCCAGTGTTTCAAAGGCTGATTAGTGGTGCCTCAAGGAGGCCAAGGCCAGCCAGACCTGTTTGTCTTGGCAGCTTTTGTCTTGGAGCAATCCTTGGCTAGATGCAATTTGGGAGGCCAAATCCCAGTTTTGTCCGTGGACATCTGGCCCAGAAGGACAGTTCTTTTCCATTGGCAGCAAAGTGAGGAGGCCCAGTGTTTCAAAGGCAGATGAGAGCTGGCCCTCAGGAAGCCAAGGGAAGCTGGACATTCCTGGCAGCTTTTGTCGGGGAGCTATTCCTTGGAGATATGGAATTTCAGAGGTGGATTCCCAATTTTGGCCATGGATGGCTGGACTTGAAAGATGGTTTTTTCCATGGGAAGAGAAGCACAGCCCCCGCGTGTTTTGAAGGCAGATGCGAGGTGGCCCCTAAGAGGCCAAGGCCAGCCTGAGCTGTCTGTCCTGGCAGGTTTCACATGGGAACAATCCTCGGACAGAATCCAATTTGGAGGTAGAATCCTAATTTCAGCCATGGGTCCCTGGAGGAGAAGGACAGTGCTTTCGCACAGAAAGGAAAGCAAGGAACTCCAGCGTTTCAGGGCCAGAGGAGAAGCACCCCTCAACATGCCAAGCTCAGCTGGACCAGGCAGGTGGCCCCCAGGAGGCCAAGCCAACCACACCTGTTCCACGCTCTTTGCAGCCTTGGGGCCCTGCAGCATCACCATTTTGTTCCCCTGAGGCCCAGCAATAGCACAGTGGTCTCCTTGGCTCTACAGCGGCACAAAGGCCCCTTGCTTCCACGAGGCCTGGCTGTGTCACAATGGTTTCCTTGGTTCCATGGGGCTGCAGAATAACACAATGGCCCACTGGTTCCATGAGGTCACAGAGGGTCACAAGGGTCTCCATGATTCCGTAAGGTGCTGCAGGGTCACAATGGCTCCTTGGTTCTATTGGGCTCCCCAGGATCACAATGGCCCCTTGGTTCCACAAGGCCTGGCTGTGGCACACTGGCCCTTTGCTTCCGTGAGACCTTGCAGTGTCACAATGGCCCCTTGCTTCTGTCAGGCCTGGCTGTGTCACAATGGCCCCTGGCTCCCATGAGGCCCTGTGATGTCACAATGGTCTCACTGGTTCCACGAGGCCCTGCAGTTCCACAATGGCCCTTCAGTGTCACAAGGCCTTGAAGTGTCATAATAGTCTCAGCGGGTTGCCCAGCTGCTTCACAATGGCCTCCTTGGTTCCATGATGCCCCGTAGCGTAACAACGGTATCCTTGCTTCCACACAGTCAGAATGGCCCCGTGGCCTCCTGGAGCCCCACAGTGTCACTACGATCCCCTTGATTCCACGAGGCCCTGCTGTGCTACAATGACCCCTTGCTTATACAAGGCCCTGCTGTGTCACAATGGCCCCTTGCTTCTGAAGTGTGCAAGAGCCTAATACTAAGAGAAAGGCGCCAAAAAACGCTTCGCCATTATCACTGCTCAACACCTGAAAGGCTTCAAAAGTGCTTCGTCATGATGGCTGCTTATCATAATCACTTTTGAACGCCTGGAAACTACGTGCCGTACGGGCCGTGCATAGCCCGCCTTGAGGCCCATAAAAAGGAAGGCAAAACTGGTGCAAAATGTGGAGGCAAAAGCAAAAGGTAGAATCCCCGCCCTTTGCCTTTCCCCCCACCACCACCATCGCCTGCCGTGAGGCACCCTGAGGCCTCCGGGAGCCGACGCCGCCCGCCTGGGGAGCACCCCCCAATCCTTCACCCCTGGACTGAAATCCTGAGGGAGTTGTGCAACCCCTAGCCCTGCTCCTTCGTCCCAGGCGGAGCCAGGTTCAGCTGCAAGCATCGAGCCTGCATCTCGGAGGATGGGCCGCCCCTTTCCAGCCAAACTGCTCTAGACTTCAGAAGAGGCAGATAAGAGGCTTCAAACAGCAGGGGAAAAAAGGCAAAAACTTCTCCACTTCCCCCACCCTGTCTCAGCAGCAACAAAGGTAGCACAGTGTGGTGGTGACTTATCCAGTGCTTGTTAGAGTAACCTTGTCTTTTCTAACTTTTCTCTACTTTTCTCCTTCTTTCTCTTTGCCTCTCTTCCCATTAGATAAAGAGATACCCATTTGTTTGGCACCAACATTTAATCTCGTTTGGTTTTAATCTGGTCTTTGGGAATATTTTGAACCTTCAAAGTTCTTTCCTTTTTATACTCAGAGATTTCCTTTTCTTTGCCCTTCTGGGTGTAAATCAGATAGTAACAAAGTGTCATAATGCTCTCCACGGTTCCGTGAGGCGCCACAATGTCACAATGGACTTTTGGTTCCATGAACTTTGGTACTGTCAGCAACAGTCTCCTTGGCTCCGCAGTGTCACAATGGACCCTTGGCTCCGTGAGGTTCAGTAGCGTAACACGGACGCCTTGATTGCATGAGGTTGTGCAGTGTCACAATGATCTCCTTGGTTCTGCGGCCCTGCTGTGTAACAATGGGCCCCTTCCTTTGCTGATGGCTCTGCGTCCTGCCTGCCTCTGCCTTGGCACACAAAGCCTTGGGCTGCTCCAGCCTCCTTCTGGGGGACACGTTGCACCACTGCACTGCCCTGGGAGAGAAATTCCTTTCTCCTTGTGTCCAGCCTGGACCTGCCCAGCTGCCCTTGGCATTAATTCTTTCTTTTGCCAGCTGGTCTCTACTAGCTAGAAAGGATCCACCATGTCTGAAACCACCCTTCAAGCCCACCCAGGACTCTCCTCCACTGTCCTCAGTCTCCACTCCACTGAGCACAGAGCTCCTTTGTCCCTCTGTAGTGATCATGTGCTCGAGGCCACGGGCACCTGGACAAGAAGGTCGGTTCTTTTCTACAGGAAGGAAACCACAGAACCCCAGTGTTTTGAAGGCAGATGAGAGGCAGCCACCAGAGGCCAAGGCAAGGCAGACGTGTCTGTCCTTGCAGCTTCTGTCTGAAAGCAACCCTTGGACATACGGGGAGTTTTGGAGGTGGAATTCCATTTCAGCTGTGGGTGCCTGGACGGGAATGACACTTCTTCTCCCCAGGAAGGAAAGGGCAGAGCCCCAGTGTTTCAAAGGCTGATTAGTGGTGCCTCAAGGAGGCCAAGGCCAGCCAGACCTGTTTGTCTTGGCAGCTTTTGTCTTGGAGCAATCCTTGGCTAGATGCAATTTGGGAGGCCAAATCCCAGTTTTGTCCGTGGACATCTGGCCCAGAAGGACAGTTCTTTTCCATTGGCAGCAAAGTGAGGAGGCCCAGTGTTTCAAAGGCAGATGAGAGCTGGCCCTCAGGAAGCCAAGGGAAGCTGGACATTCCTGGCAGCTTTTGTCGGGGAGCTATTCCTTGGAGATATGGAATTTCAGAGGTGGATTCCCAATTTTGGCCATGGATGGCTGGACTTGAAAGATGGTTTTTTCCATGGGAAGAGAAGCACAGCCCCCGCGTGTTTTGAAGGCAGATGCGAGGTGGCCCCTAAGAGGCCAAGGCCAGCCTGAGCTGTCTGTCCTGGCAGGTTTCACATGGGAACAATCCTCGGACAGAATCCAATTTGGAGGTAGAATCCTAATTTCAGCCATGGGTCCCTGGAGGAGAAGGACAGTGCTTTCGCACAGAAAGGAAAGCAAGGAACTCCAGCGTTTCAGGGCCAGAGGAGAAGCACCCCTCAACATGCCAAGCTCAGCTGGACCAGGCAGGTGGCCCCCAGGAGGCCAAGCCAACCACACCTGTTCCACGCTCTTTGCAGCCTTGGGGCCCTGCAGCATCACCATTTTGTTCCCCTGAGGCCCAGCAATAGCACAGTGGTCTCCTTGGCTCTACAGCGGCACAAAGGCCCCTTGCTTCCACGAGGCCTGGCTGTGTCACAATGGTTTCCTTGGTTCCATGGGGCTGCAGAATAACACAATGGCCCACTGGTTCCATGAGGTCACAGAGGGTCACAAGGGTCTCCATGATTCCGTAAGGTGCTGCAGGGTCACAATGGCTCCTTGGTTCTATTGGGCTCCCCAGGATCACAATGGCCCCTTGGTTCCACAAGGCCTGGCTGTGGCACACTGGCCCTTTGCTTCCGTGAGACCTTGCAGTGTCACAATGGCCCCTTGCTTCTGTCAGGCCTGGCTGTGTCACAATGGCCCCTGGCTCCCATGAGGCCCTGTGATGTCACAATGGTCTCACTGGTTCCACGAGGCCCTGCAGTTCCACAATGGCCCTTCAGTGTCACAAGGCCTTGAAGTGTCATAATAGTCTCAGCGGGTTGCCCAGCTGCTTCACAATGGCCTCCTTGGTTCCATGATGCCCCGTAGCGTAACAACGGTATCCTTGCTTCCACACAGTCAGAATGGCCCCGTGGCCTCCTGGAGCCCCACAGTGTCACTACGATCCCCTTGATTCCACGAGGCCCTGCTGTGCTACAATGACCCCTTGCTTATACAAGGCCCTGCTGTGTCACAATGGCCCCTTGCTTCTGAAGTGTGCAAGAGCCTAATACTAAGAGAAAGGCGCCAAAAAACGCTTCGCCATTATCACTGCTCAACACCTGAAAGGCTTCAAAAGTGCTTCGTCATGATGGCTGCTTATCATAATCACTTTTGAACGCCTGGAAACTACGTGCCGTACGGGCCGTGCATAGCCCGCCTTGAGGCCCATAAAAAGGAAGGCAAAACTGGTGCAAAATGTGGAGGCAAAAGCAAAAGGTAGAATCCCCGCCCTTTGCCTTTCCCCCCACCACCACCATCGCCTGCCGTGAGGCACCCTGAGGCCTCCGGGAGCCGACGCCGCCCGCCTGGGGAGCACCCCCCAATCCTTCACCCCTGGACTGAAATCCCGAGGGAGTTGTGCAACCCCTAGCCCTGCTCCTTCGTCCCAGGCGGAGCCAGGTTCAGCTGCAAGCATCGAGCCTGCATCTCGGAGGATGGGCCGCCGCTTTCCAGCCAAACTGCTCTAGACTTCAGAAGAGGCAGATAAGAGGCTTCAAACAGCAGGAAAAAAAAGGCAAAAACTTCTCCACTTCCCCCACCCTGTCTCAGCAGCAACAAAGGTAGCACAGTGTGGTGGTGACTTATCCAGTGCTTGTTAGAGTAACCTTGTCTTTTCTAACTTTTCTCTACTTTTCTCCTTCTTTCTCTTTGCCTCTCTTCCCATTAGATAAAGAGATACCCATTTGTTTGGCACCAACATTTAATCTCGTTTGGTTTTAATCTGGTCTTTGGGAATATTTTGAACCTTCAAAGTTCTTTCCTTTTTATACTCAGAGATTTCCTTTTCTTTGCCCTTCTGGGTGTAAATCAGATAGTAACAAAGTGTCATAATGCTCTCCACGGTTCCGTGAGGCGCCACAATGTCACAATGGACTTTTGGTTCCATGAACTTTGGTACTGTCAGCAACAGTCTCCTTGGCTCCGCAGTGTCACAATGGACCCTTGGCTCCGTGAGGTTCAGTAGCGTAACACGGACGCCTTGATTGCATGAGGTTGTGCAGTGTCACAATGATCTCCTTGGTTCTGCGGCCCTGCTGTGTAACAATGGGCCCCTTCCTTTGCTGATGGCTCTGCGTCCTGCCTGCCTCTGCCTTGGCACACAAAGCCTTGGGCTGCTCCAGCCTCCTTCTGGGGGACACGTTGCACCACTGCACTGCCCTGGGAGAGAAATTCCTTTCTCCTTGTGTCCAGCCTGGACCTGCCCAGCTGCCCTTGGCATTAATTCTTTCTTTTGCCAGCTGGTCTCTACTAGCTAGAAAGGATCCACCATGTCTGAAACCACCCTTCAAGCCCACCCAGGACTCTCCTCCACTGTCCTCAGTCTCCACTCCACTGAGCACAGAGCTCCTTTGTCCCTCTGTAGTGATCATGTGCTCGAGGCCACGGGCACCTGGACAAGAAGGTCGGTTCTTTTCTACAGGAAGGAAACCACAGAACCCCAGTGTTTTGAAGGCAGATGAGAGGCAGCCACCAGAGGCCAAGGCAAGGCAGACGTGTCTGTCCTTGCAGCTTCTGTCTGAAAGCAACCCTTGGACATACGGGGAGTTTTGGAGGTGGAATTCCATTTCAGCTGTGGGTGCCTGGACGGGAATGACACTTCTTCTCCCCAGGAAGGAAAGGGCAGAGCCCCAGTGTTTCAAAGGCTGATTAGTGGTGCCTCAAGGAGGCCAAGGCCAGCCAGACCTGTTTGTCTTGGCAGCTTTTGTCTTGGAGCAATCCTTGGCTAGATGCAATTTGGGAGGCCAAATCCCAGTTTTGTCCGTGGACATCTGGCCCAGAAGGACAGTTCTTTTCCATTGGCAGCAAAGTGAGGAGGCCCAGTGTTTCAAAGGCAGATGAGAGCTGGCCCTCAGGAAGCCAAGGGAAGCTGGACATTCCTGGCAGCTTTTGTCGGGGAGCTATTCCTTGGAGATATGGAATTTCAGAGGTGGATTCCCAATTTTGGCCATGGATGGCTGGACTTGAAAGATGGTTTTTTCCATGGGAAGAGAAGCACAGCCCCCGCGTGTTTTGAAGGCAGATGCGAGGTGGCCCCTAAGAGGCCAAGGCCAGCCTGAGCTGTCTGTCCTGGCAGGTTTCACATGGGAACAATCCTCGGACAGAATCCAATTTGGAGGTAGAATCCTAATTTCAGCCATGGGTCCCTGGAGGAGAAGGACAGTGCTTTCGCACAGAAAGGAAAGCAAGGAACTCCAGCGTTTCAGGGCCAGAGGAGAAGCACCCCTCAACATGCCAAGCTCAGCTGGACCAGGCAGGTGGCCCCCAGGAGGCCAAGCCAACCACACCTGTTCCACGCTCTTTGCAGCCTTGGGGCCCTGCAGCATCACCATTTTGTTCCCCTGAGGCCCAGCAATAGCACAGTGGTCTCCTTGGCTCTACAGCGGCACAAAGGCCCCTTGCTTCCACGAGGCCTGGCTGTGTCACAATGGTTTCCTTGGTTCCATGGGGCTGCAGAATAACACAATGGCCCACTGGTTCCATGAGGTCACAGAGGGTCACAAGGGTCTCCATGATTCCGTAAGGTGCTGCAGGGTCACAATGGCTCCTTGGTTCTATTGGGCTCCCCAGGATCACAATGGCCCCTTGGTTCCACAAGGCCTGGCTGTGGCACACTGGCCCTTTGCTTCCGTGAGACCTTGCAGTGTCACAATGGCCCCTTGCTTCTGTCAGGCCTGGCTGTGTCACAATGGCCCCTGGCTCCCATGAGGCCCTGTGATGTCACAATGGTCTCACTGGTTCCACGAGGCCCTGCAGTTCCACAATGGCCCTTCAGTGTCACAAGGCCTTGAAGTGTCATAATAGTCTCAGCGGGTTGCCCAGCTGCTTCACAATGGCCTCCTTGGTTCCATGATGCCCCGTAGCGTAACAACGGTATCCTTGCTTCCACACAGTCAGAATAGCCCCGTGGCCTCCTGGAGCCCCACAGTGTCACTACGATCCCCTTGATTCCACGAGGCCCTGCTGTGCTACAATGACCCCTTGCTTATACAAGGCCCTGCTGTGTCACAATGGCCCCTTGCTTCTGAAGTGTGCAAGAGCCTAATACTAAGAGAAAGGCGCCAAAAAACGCTTCGCCATTATCACTGCTCAACACCTGAAAGGCTTCAAAAGTGCTTCGTCATGATGGCTGCTTATCATAATCACTTTTGAACGCCTGGAAACTATGTGCCGTACGGGCCGTGCATAGCCCGCCTTGAGGCCCATAAAAAGGAAGGCAAAACTGGTGCAAAATGTGGAGGCAAAAGCAAAAGGTAGAATCCCCGCCCTTTGCCTTTCCCCCCACCACCACCATCGCCTGCCGTGAGGCACCCTGAGGCCTCCGGGAGCCGACGCCGCCCGCCTGGGGAGCACCCCCCAATCCTTCACCCCTGGACTGAAATCCCGAGGGAGTTGTGCAACCCCTAGCCCTGCTCCTTCGTCCCAGGCGGAGCCAGGTTCAGCTGCAAGCATCGAGCCTGCATCTCGGAGGATGGGCCGCCGCTTTCCAGCCAAACTGCTCTAGACTTCAGAAGAGGCAGATAAGAGGCTTCAAACAGCAGGGGAAAAAAGGCAAAAACTTCTCCACTTCCCCCACCCTGTCTCAGCAGCAACAAAGGTAGCACAGTGTGGTGGTGACTTATCCAGTGCTTGTTAGAGTAACCTTGTCTTTTCTAACTTTTCTCTACTTTTCTCCTTCTTTCTCTTTGCCTCTCTTCCCATTAGATAAAGAGATACCCATTTGTTTGGCACCAACATTTAATCTCGTTTGGTTTTAATCTGGTCTTTGGGAATATTTTGAACCTTCAAAGTTCTTTCCTTTTTATACTCAGAGATTTCCTTTTCTTTGCCCTTCTGGGTGTAAATCAGATAGTAACAAAGTGTCATAATGCTCTCCACGGTTCTGTGAGGCGCCACAATGTCACAATGGACTTTTGGTTCCATGAACTTTGGTACTGTCAGCAACAGTCTCCTTGGCTCCGCAGTGTCACAATGGACCCTTGGCTCCGTGAGGTTCAGTAGCGTAACACGGACGCCTTGATTGCATGAGGTTGTGCAGTGTCACAATGATCTCCTTGGTTCTGCGGCCCTGCTGTGTAACAATGGGCCCCTTCCTTTGCTGATGGCTCTGCGTCCTGCCTGCCTCTGCCTTGGCACACAAAGCCTTGGGCTGCTCCAGCCTCCTTCTGGGGGACACGTTGCACCACTGCACTGCCCTGGGAGAGAAATTCCTTTCTCCTTGTGTCCAGCCTGGACCTGCCCAGCTGCCCTTGGCATTAATTCTTTCTTTTGCCAGCTGGTCTCTACTAGCTAGAAAGGATCCACCATGTCTGAAACCACCCTTCAAGCCCACCCAGGACTCTCCTCCACTGTCCTCAGTCTCCACTCCACTGAGCACAGAGCTCCTTTGTCCCTCTGTAGTGATCATGTGCTCGAGGCCACGGGCACCTGGACAAGAAGGTCGGTTCTTTTCTACAGGAAGGAAACCACAGAACCCCAGTGTTTTGAAGGCAGATGAGAGGCAGCCACCAGAGGCCAAGGCAAGGCAGACGTGTCTGTCCTTGCAGCTTCTGTCTGAAAGCAACCCTTGGACATACGGGGAGTTTTGGAGGTGGAATTCCATTTCAGCTGTGGGTGCCTGGACGGGAATGACACTTCTTCTCCCCAGGAAGGAAAGGGCAGAGCCCCAGTGTTTCAAAGGCTGATTAGTGGTGCCTCAAGGAGGCCAAGGCCAGCCAGACCTGTTTGTCTTGGCAGCTTTTGTCTTGGAGCAATCCTTGGCTAGATGCAATTTGGGAGGCCAAATCCCAGTTTTGTCCGTGGACATCTGGCCCAGAAGGACAGTTCTTTTCCATTGGCAGCAAAGTGAGGAGGCCCAGTGTTTCAAAGGCAGATGAGAGCTGGCCCTCAGGAAGCCAAGGGAAGCTGGACATTCCTGGCAGCTTTTGTCGGGGAGCTATTCCTTGGAGATATGGAATTTCAGAGGTGGATTCCCAATTTTGGCCATGGATGGCTGGACTTGAAAGATGGTTTTTTCCATGGGAAGAGAAGCACAGCCCCCGCCTGTTTTGAAGGCAGATGCGAGGTGGCCCCTAAGAGGCCAAGGCCAGCCTGAGCTGTCTGTCCTGGCAGGTTTCACATGGGAACAATCCTCGGACAGAATCCAATTTGGAGGTAGAATCCTAATTTCAGCCATGGGTCCCTGGAGGAGAAGGACAGTGCTTTCGCACAGAAAGGAAAGCAAGGAACTCCAGCGTTTCAGGGCCAGAGGAGAAGCACCCCTCAACATGCCAAGCTCAGCTGGACCAGGCAGGTGGCCCCCAGGAGGCCAAGCCAACCACACCTGTTCCACGCTCTTTGCAGCCTTGGGGCCCTGCAGCATCACCATTTTGTTCCCCTGAGGCCCAGCAATAGCACAGTGGTCTCCTTGGCTCTACAGCGGCACAAAGGCCCCTTGCTTCCACGAGGCCTGGCTGTGTCACAATGGTTTCCTTGGTTCCATGGGGCTGCAGAATAACACAATGGCCCACTGGTTCCATGAGGTCACAGAGGGTCACAAGGGTCTCCATGATTCCGTAAGGTGCTGCAGGGTCACAATGGCTCCTTGGTTCTATTGGGCTCCCCAAAATCACAATGGCCCCTTGGTTCCACAAGGCCTGGCTGTGGCACACTGGCCCTTTGCTTCCGTGAGACCTTGCAGTGTCACAATGGCCCCTTGCTTCTGTCAGGCCTGGCTGTGTCACAATGGCCCCTGGCTCCCATGAGGCCCTGTGATGTCACAATGGTCTCACTGGTTCCACGAGGCCCTGCAGTTCCACAATGGCCCTTCAGTGTCACAAGGCCTTGAAGTGTCATAATAGTCTCAGCGGGTTGCCCAGCTGCTTCACAATGGCCTCCTTGGTTCCATGATGCCCCGTAGCGTAACAACGGTATCCTTGCTTCCACACAGTCAGAATGGCCCCGTGGCCTCCTGGAGCCCCACAGTGTCACTACGATCCCCTTGATTCCACGAGGCCCTGCTGTGCTACAATGACCCCTTGCTTATACAAGGCCCTGCTGTGTCACAATGGCCCCTTGCTTCTGAAGTGTGCAAGAGCCTAATACTAAGAGAAAGGCGCCAAAAAACGCTTCGCCATTATCACTGCTCAACACCTGAAAGGCTTCAAAAGTGCTTCGTCATGATGGCTGCTTATCATAATCACTTTTGAACGCCTGGAAACTACGTGCCGTACGGGCCGTGCATAGCCCGCCTTGAGGCCCATAAAAAGGAAGGCAAAACTGGTGCAAAATGTGGAGGCAAAAGCAAAAGGTAGAATCCCCGCCCTTTGCCTTTCCCCCCACCACCACCATCGCCTGCCGTGAGGCACCCTGAGGCCTCCGGGAGCCGACGCCGCCCGCCTGGGGAGCACCCCCCAATCCTTCACCCCTGGACTGAAATCCCGAGGGAGTTGTGCAACCCCTAGCCCTGCTCCTTCGTCCCAGGCGGAGCCAGGTTCAGCTGCAAGCATCGAGCCTGCATCTCGGAGGATGGGCCGCCGCTTTCCAGCCAAACTGCTCTAGACTTCAGAAGAGGCAGATAAGAGGCTTCAAACAGCAGGGGAAAAAAGGCAAAAACTTCTCCACTTCCCCCACCCTGTCTCAGCAGCAACAAAGGTAGCACAGTGTGGTGGTGACTTATCCAGTGCTTGTTAGAGTAACCTTGTCTTTTCTAACTTTTCTCTACTTTTCTCCTTCTTTCTCTTTGCCTCTCTTCCCATTAGATAAAGAGATACCCATTTGTTTGGCACCAACATTTAATCTCGTTTGGTTTTAATCTGGTCTTTGGGAATATTTTGAACCTTCAAAGTTCTTTCCTTTTTATACTCAGAGATTTCCTTTTCTTTGCCCTTCTGGGTGTAAATCAGATAGTAACAAAGTGTCATAATGCTCTCCACGGTTCCGTGAGGCGCCACAATGTCACAATGGACTTTTGGTTCCATGAACTTTGGTACTGTCAGCAACAGTCTCCTTGGCTCCGCAGTGTCACAATGGACCCTTGGCTCCGTGAGGTTCAGTAGCGTAACACGGACGCCTTGATTGCATGAGGTTGTGCAGTGTCACAATGATCTCCTTGGTTCTGCGGCCCTGCTGTGTAACAATGGGCCCCTTCCTTTGCTGATGGCTCTGCGTCCTGCCTGCCTCTGCCTTGGCACACAAAGCCTTGGGCTGCTCCAGCCTCCTTCTGGGGGACACGTTGCACCACTGCACTGCCCTGGGAGAGAAATTCCTTTCTCCTTGTGTCCAGCCTGGACCTGCCCAGCTGCCCTTGGCATTAATTCTTTCTTTTGCCAGCTGGTCTCTACTAGCTAGAAAGGATCCACCATGTCTGAAACCACCCTTCAAGCCCACCCAGGACTCTCCTCCACTGTCCTCAGTCTCCACTCCACTGAGCACAGAGCTCCTTTGTCCCTCTGTAGTGATCATGTGCTCGAGGCCACGGGCACCTGGACAAGAAGGTCGGTTCTTTTCTACAGGAAGGAAACCACAGAACCCCAGTGTTTTGAAGGCAGATGAGAGGCAGCCACCAGAGGCCAAGGCAAGGCAGACGTGTCTGTCCTTGCAGCTTCTGTCTGAAAGCAACCCTTGGACATACGGGGAGTTTTGGAGGTGGAATTCCATTTCAGCTGTGGGTGCCTGGACGGGAATGACACTTCTTCTCCCCAGGAAGGAAAGGGCAGAGCCCCAGTGTTTCAAAGGCTGATTAGTGGTGCCTCAAGGAGGCCAAGGCCAGCCAGACCTGTTTGTCTTGGCAGCTTTTGTCTTGGAGCAATCCTTGGCTAGATGCAATTTGGGAGGCCAAATCCCAGTTTTGTCCGTGGACATCTGGCCCAGAAGGACAGTTCTTTTCCATTGGCAGCAAAGTGAGGAGGCCCAGTGTTTCAAAGGCAGATGAGAGCTGGCCCTCAGGAAGCCAAGGGAAGCTGGACATTCCTGGCAGCTTTTGTCGGGGAGCTATTCCTTGGAGATATGGAATTTCAGAGGTGGATTCCCAATTTTGGCCATGGATGGCTGGACTTGAAAGATGGTTTTTTCCATGGGAAGAGAAGCACAGCCCCCGCCTGTTTTGAAGGCAGATGCGAGGTGGCCCCTAAGAGGCCAAGGCCAGCCTGAGCTGTCTGTCCTGGCAGGTTTCACATGGGAACAATCCTCGGACAGAATCCAATTTGGAGGTAGAATCCTAATTTCAGCCATGGGTCCCTGGAGGAGAAGGACAGTGCTTTCGCACAGAAAGGAAAGCAAGGAACTCCAGCGTTTCAGGGCCAGAGGAGAAGCACCCCTCAACATGCCAAGCTCAGCTGGACCAGGCAGGTGGCCCCCAGGAGGCCAAGCCAACCACACCTGTTCCACGCTCTTTGCAGCCTTGGGGCCCTGCAGCATCACCATTTTGTTCCCCTGAGGCCCAGCAATAGCACAGTGGTCTCCTTGGCTCTACAGCGGCACAAAGGCCCCTTGCTTCCACGAGGCCTGGCTGTGTCACAATGGTTTCCTTGGTTCCATGGGGCTGCAGAATAACACAATGGCCCACTGGTTCCATGAGGTCACAGAGGGTCACAAGGGTCTCCATGATTCCGTAAGGTGCTGCAGGGTCACAATGGCTCCTTGGTTCTATTGGGCTCCCCAAAATCACAATGGCCCCTTGGTTCCACAAGGCCTGGCTGTGGCACACTGGCCCTTTGCTTCCGTGAGACCTTGCAGTGTCACAATGGCCCCTTGCTTCTGTCAGGCCTGGCTGTGTCACAATGGCCCCTGGCTCCCATGAGGCCCTGTGATGTCACAATGGTCTCACTGGTTCCACGAGGCCCTGCAGTTCCACAATGGCCCTTCAGTGTCACAAGGCCTTGAAGTGTCATAATAGTCTCAGCGGGTTGCCCAGCTGCTTCACAATGGCCTCCTTGGTTCCATGATGCCCCGTAGCGTAACAACGGTATCCTTGCTTCCACACAGTCAGAATGGCCCCGTGGCCTCCTGGAGCCCCACAGTGTCACTACGATCCCCTTGATTCCACGAGGCCCTGCTGTGCTACAATGACCCCTTGCTTATACAAGGCCCTGCTGTGTCACAATGGCCCCTTGCTTCTGAAGTGTGCAAGAGCCTAATACTAAGAGAAAGGCGCCAAAAAACGCTTCGCCATTATCACTGCTCAACACCTGAAAGGCTTCAAAAGTGCTTCGTCATGATGGCTGCTTATCATAATCACTTTTGAACGCCTGGAAACTACGTGCCGTACGGGCCGTGCATAGCCCGCCTTGAGGCCCATAAAAAGGAAGGCAAAACTGGTGCAAAATGTGGAGGCAAAAGCAAAAGGTAGAATCCCCGCCCTTTGCCTTTCCCCCCACCACCACCATCGCCTGCCGTGAGGCACCCTGAGGCCTCCGGGAGCCGACGCCGCCCGCCTGGGGAGCACCCCCCAATCCTTCACCCCTGGACTGAAATCCCGAGGGAGTTGTGCAACCCCTAGCCCTGCTCCTTCGTCCCAGGCGGAGCCAGGTTCAGCTGCAAGCATCGAGCCTGCATCTCGGAGGATGGGCCGCCGCTTTCCAGCCAAACTGCTCTAGACTTCAGAAGAGGCAGATAAGAGGCTTCAAACAGCAGGGGAAAAAAGGCAAAAACTTCTCCACTTCCCCCACCCTGTCTCAGCAGCAACAAAGGTAGCACAGTGTGGTGGTGACTTATCCAGTGCTTGTTAGAGTAACCTTGTCTTTTCTAACTTTTCTCTACTTTTCTCCTTCTTTCTCTTTGCCTCTCTTCCCATTAGATAAAGAGATACCCATTTGTTTGGCACCAACATTTAATCTCGTTTGGTTTTAATCTGGTCTTTGGGAATATTTTGAACCTTCAAAGTTCTTTCCTTTTTATACTCAGAGATTTCCTTTTCTTTGCCCTTCTGGGTGTAAATCAGATAGTAACAAAGTGTCATAATGCTCTCCACGGTTCCGTGAGGCGCCACAATGTCACAATGGACTTTTGGTTCCATGAACTTTGGTACTGTCAGCAACAGTCTCCTTGGCTCCGCAGTGTCACAATGGACCCTTGGCTCCGTGAGGTTCAGTAGCGTAACACGGACGCCTTGATTGCATGAGGTTGTGCAGTGTCACAATGATCTCCTTGGTTCTGCGGCCCTGCTGTGTAACAATGGGCCCCTTCCTTTGCTGATGGCTCTGCGTCCTGCCTGCCTCTGCCTTGGCACACAAAGCCTTGGGCTGCTCCAGCCTCCTTCTGGGGGACACGTTGCACCACTGCACTGCCCTGGGAGAGAAATTCCTTTCTCCTTGTGTCCAGCCTGGACCTGCCCAGCTGCCCTTGGCATTAATTCTTTCTTTTGCCAGCTGGTCTCTACTAGCTAGAAAGGATCCACCATGTCTGAAACCACCCTTCAAGCCCACCCAGGACTCTCCTCCACTGTCCTCAGTCTCCACTCCACTGAGCACAGAGCTCCTTTGTCCCTCTGTAGTGATCATGTGCTCGAGGCCACGGGCACCTGGACAAGAAGGTCGGTTCTTTTCTACAGGAAGGAAACCACAGAACCCCAGTGTTTTGAAGGCAGATGAGAGGCAGCCACCAGAGGCCAAGGCAAGGCAGACGTGTCTGTCCTTGCAGCTTCTGTCTGAAAGCAACCCTTGGACATACGGGGAGTTTTGGAGGTGGAATTCCATTTCAGCTGTGGGTGCCTGGACGGGAATGACACTTCTTCTCCCCAGGAAGGAAAGGGCAGAGCCCCAGTGTTTCAAAGGCTGATTAGTGGTGCCTCAAGGAGGCCAAGGCCAGCCAGACCTGTTTGTCTTGGCAGCTTTTGTCTTGGAGCAATCCTTGGCTAGATGCAATTTGGGAGGCCAAATCCCAGTTTTGTCCGTGGACATCTGGCCCAGAAGGACAGTTCTTTTCCATTGGCAGCAAAGTGAGGAGGCCCAGTGTTTCAAAGGCAGATGAGAGCTGGCCCTCAGGAAGCCAAGGGAAGCTGGACATTCCTGGCAGCTTTTGTCGGGGAGCTATTCCTTGGAGATATGGAATTTCAGAGGTGGATTCCCAATTTTGGCCATGGATGGCTGGACTTGAAAGATGGTTTTTTCCATGGGAAGAGAAGCACAGCCCCCGCCTGTTTTGAAGGCAGATGCGAGGTGGCCCCTAAGAGGCCAAGGCCAGCCTGAGCTGTCTGTCCTGGCAGGTTTCACATGGGAACAATCCTCGGACAGAATCCAATTTGGAGGTAGAATCCTAATTTCAGCCATGGGTCCCTGGAGGAGAAGGACAGTGCTTTCGCACAGAAAGGAAAGCAAGGAACTCCAGCGTTTCAGGGCCAGAGGAGAAGCACCCCTCAACATGCCAAGCTCAGCTGGACCAGGCAGGTGGCCCCCAGGAGGCCAAGCCAACCACACCTGTTCCACGCTCTTTGCAGCCTTGGGGCCCTGCAGCATCACCATTTTGTTCCCCTGAGGCCCAGCAATAGCACAGTGGTCTCCTTGGCTCTACAGCGGCACAAAGGCCCCTTGCTTCCACGAGGCCTGGCTGTGTCACAATGGTTTCCTTGGTTCCATGGGGCTGCAGAATAACACAATGGCCCACTGGTTCCATGAGGTCACAGAGGGTCACAAGGGTCTCCATGATTCCGTAAGGTGCTGCAGGGTCACAATGGCTCCTTGGTTCTATTGGGCTCCCCAGGATCACAATGGCCCCTTGGTTCCACAAGGCCTGGCTGTGGCACACTGGCCCTTTGCTTCCGTGAGACCTTGCAGTGTCACAATGGCCCCTTGCTTCTGTCAGGCCTGGCTGTGTCACAATGGCCCCTGGCTCCCATGAGGCCCTGTGATGTCACAATGGTCTCACTGGTTCCACGAGGCCCTGCAGTTCCACAATGGCCCTTCAGTGTCACAAGGCCTTGAAGTGTCATAATAGTCTCAGCGGGTTGCCCAGCTGCTTCACAATGGCCTCCTTGGTTCCATGATGCCCCGTAGCGTAACAACGGTATCCTTGCTTCCACACAGTCAGAATGGCCCCGTGGCCTCCTGGAGCCCCACAGTGTCACTACGATCCCCTTGATTCCACGAGGCCCTGCTGTGCTACAATGACCCCTTGCTTATACAAGGCCCTGCTGTGTCACAATGGCCCCTTGCTTCTGAAGTGTGCAAGAGCCTAATACTAAGAGAAAGGCGCCAAAAAACGCTTCGCCATTATCACTGCTCAACACCTGAAAGGCTTCAAAAGTGCTTCGTCATGATGGCTGCTTATCATAATCACTTTTGAACGCCTGGAAACTACGTGCCGTACGGGCCGTGCATAGCCCGCCTTGAGGCCCATAAAAAGGAAGGCAAAACTGGTGCAAAATGTGGAGGCAAAAGCAAAAGGTAGAATCCCCGCCCTTTGCCTTTCCCCCCACCACCACCATCGCCTGCCGTGAGGCACCCTGAGGCCTCCGGGAGCCGACGCCGCCCGCCTGGGGAGCACCCCCCAATCCTTCACCCCTGGACTGAAATCCCGAGGGAGTTGTGCAACCCCTAGCCCTGCTCCTTCGTCCCAGGCGGAGCCAGGTTCAGCTGCAAGCATCGAGCCTGCATCTCGGAGGATGGGCCGCCGCTTTCCAGCCAAACTGCTCTAGACTTCAGAAGAGGCAGATAAGAGGCTTCAAACAGCAGGGGAAAAAAGGCAAAAACTTCTCCACTTCCCCCACCCTGTCTCAGCAGCAACAAAGGTAGCACAGTGTGGTGGTGACTTATCCAGTGCTTGTTAGAGTAACCTTGTCTTTTCTAACTTTTCTCTACTTTTCTCCTTCTTTCTCTTTGCCTCTCTTCCCATTAGATAAAGAGATACCCATTTGTTTGGCACCAACATTTAATCTCGTTTGGTTTTAATCTGGTCTTTGGGAATATTTTGAACCTTCAAAGTTCTTTCCTTTTTATACTCAGAGATTTCCTTTTCTTTGCCCTTCTGGGTGTAAATCAGATAGTAACAAAGTGTCATAATGCTCTCCACGGTTCCGTGAGGCGCCACAATGTCACAATGGACTTTTGGTTCCATGAACTTTGGTACTGTCAGCAACAGTCTCCTTGGCTCCGCAGTGTCACAATGGACCCTTGGCTCCGTGAGGTTCAGTAGCGTAACACGGACGCCTTGATTGCATGAGGTTGTGCAGTGTCACAATGATCTCCTTGGTTCTGCGGCCCTGCTGTGTAACAATGGGCCCCTTCCTTTGCTGATGGCTCTGCGTCCTGCCTGCCTCTGCCTTGGCACACAAAGCCTTGGGCTGCTCCAGCCTCCTTCTGGGGGACACGTTGCACCACTGCACTGCCCTGGGAGAGAAATTCCTTTCTCCTTGTGTCCAGCCTGGACCTGCCCAGCTGCCCTTGGCATTAATTCTTTCTTTTGCCAGCTGGTCTCTACTAGCTAGAAAGGATCCACCATGTCTGAAACCACCCTTCAAGCCCACCCAGGACTCTCCTCCACTGTCCTCAGTCTCCACTCCACTGAGCACAGAGCTCCTTTGTCCCTCTGTAGTGATCATGTGCTCGAGGCCACGGGCACCTGGACAAGAAGGTCGGTTCTTTTCTACAGGAAGGAAACCACAGAACCCCAGTGTTTTGAAGGCAGATGAGAGGCAGCCACCAGAGGCCAAGGCAAGGCAGACGTGTCTGTCCTTGCAGCTTCTGTCTGAAAGCAACCCTTGGACATACGGGGAGTTTTGGAGGTGGAATTCCATTTCAGCTGTGGGTGCCTGGACGGGAATGACACTTCTTCTCCCCAGGAAGGAAAGGGCAGAGCCCCAGTGTTTCAAAGGCTGATTAGTGGTGCCTCAAGGAGGCCAAGGCCAGCCAGACCTGTTTGTCTTGGCAGCTTTTGTCTTGGAGCAATCCTTGGCTAGATGCAATTTGGGAGGCCAAATCCCAGTTTTGTCCGTGGACATCTGGCCCAGAAGGACAGTTCTTTTCCATTGGCAGCAAAGTGAGGAGGCCCAGTGTTTCAAAGGCAGATGAGAGCTGGCCCTCAGGAAGCCAAGGGAAGCTGGACATTCCTGGCAGCTTTTGTCGGGGAGCTATTCCTTGGAGATATGGAATTTCAGAGGTGGATTCCCAATTTTGGCCATGGATGGCTGGACTTGAAAGATGGTTTTTTCCATGGGAAGAGAAGCACAGCCCCCGCGTGTTTTGAAGGCAGATGCGAGGTGGCCCCTAAGAGGCCAAGGCCAGCCTGAGCTGTCTGTCCTGGCAGGTTTCACATGGGAACAATCCTCGGACAGAATCCAATTTGGAGGTAGAATCCTAATTTCAGCCATGGGTCCCTGGAGGAGAAGGACAGTGCTTTCGCACAGAAAGGAAAGCAAGGAACTCCAGCGTTTCAGGGCCAGAGGAGAAGCACCCCTCAACATGCCAAGCTCAGCTGGACCAGGCAGGTGGCCCCCAGGAGGCCAAGCCAACCACACCTGTTCCACGCTCTTTGCAGCCTTGGGGCCCTGCAGCATCACCATTTTGTTCCCCTGAGGCCCAGCAATAGCACAGTGGTCTCCTTGGCTCTACAGCGGCACAAAGGCCCCTTGCTTCCACGAGGCCTGGCTGTGTCACAATGGTTTCCTTGGTTCCATGGGGCTGCAGAATAACACAATGGCCCACTGGTTCCATGAGGTCACAGAGGGTCACAAGGGTCTCCATGATTCCGTAAGGTGCTGCAGGGTCACAATGGCTCCTTGGTTCTATTGGGCTCCCCAGGATCACAATGGCCCCTTGGTTCCACAAGGCCTGGCTGTGGCACACTGGCCCTTTGCTTCCGTGAGACCTTGCAGTGTCACAATGGCCCCTTGCTTCTGTCAGGCCTGGCTGTGTCACAATGGCCCCTGGCTCCCATGAGGCCCTGTGATGTCACAATGGTCTCACTGGTTCCACGAGGCCCTGCAGTTCCACAATGGCCCTTCAGTGTCACAAGGCCTTGAAGTGTCATAATAGTCTCAGCGGGTTGCCCAGCTGCTTCACAATGGCCTCCTTGGTTCCATGATGCCCCGTAGCGTAACAACGGTATCCTTGCTTCCACACAGTCAGAATGGCCCCGTGGCCTCCTGGAGCCCCACAGTGTCACTACGATCCCCTTGATTCCACGAGGCCCTGCTGTGCTACAATGACCCCTTGCTTATACAAGGCCCTGCTGTGTCACAATGGCCCCTTGCTTCTGAAGTGTGCAAGAGCCTAATACTAAGAGAAAGGCGCCAAAAAACGCTTCGCCATTATCACTGCTCAACACCTGAAAGGCTTCAAAAGTGCTTCGTCATGATGGCTGCTTATCATAATCACTTTTGAACGCCTGGAAACTACGTGCCGTACGGGCCGTGCATAGCCCGCCTTGAGGCCCATAAAAAGGAAGGCAAAACTGGTGCAAAATGTGGAGGCAAAAGCAAAAGGTAGAATCCCCGCCCTTTGCCTTTCCCCCCACCACCACCATCGCCTGCCGTGAGGCACCCTGAGGCCTCCGGGAGCCGACGCCGCCCGCCTGGGGAGCACCCCCCAATCCTTCACCCCTGGACTGAAATCCCGAGGGAGTTGTGCAACCCCTAGCCCTGCTCCTTCGTCCCAGGCGGAGCCAGGTTCAGCTGCAAGCATCGAGCCTGCATCTCGGAGGATGGGCCGCCGCTTTCCAGCCAAACTGCTCTAGACTTCAGAAGAGGCAGATAAGAGGCTTCAAACAGCAGGAAAAAAAAGGCAAAAACTTCTCCACTTCCCCCACCCTGTCTCAGCAGCAACAAAGGTAGCACAGTGTGGTGGTGACTTATCCAGTGCTTGTTAGAGTAACCTTGTCTTTTCTAACTTTTCTCTACTTTTCTCCTTCTTTCTCTTTGCCTCTCTTACCATTAGATAAAGAGATACCCATTTGTTTGGCACCAACATTTAATCTCGTTTGGTTTTAATCTGGTCTTTGGGAATATTTTGAACCTTCAAAGTTCTTTCCTTTTTATACTCAGAGATTTCCTTTTCTTTGCCCTTCTGGGTGTAAATCAGATAGTAACAAAGTGTCATAATGCTCTCCACGGTTCCGTGAGGCGCCACAATGTCACAATGGACTTTTGGTTCCATGAACTTTGGTACTGTCAGCAACAGTCTCCTTGGCTCCGCAGTGTCACAATGGACCCTTGGCTCCGTGAGGTTCAGTAGCGTAACACGGACGCCTTGATTGCATGAGGTTGTGCAGTGTCACAATGATCTCCTTGGTTCTGCGGCCCTGCTGTGTAACAATGGGCCCCTTCCTTTGCTGATGGCTCTGCGTCCTGCCTGCCTCTGCCTTGGCACACAAAGCCTTGGGCTGCTCCAGCCTCCTTCTGGGGGACACGTTGCACCACTGCACTGCCCTGGGAGAGAAATTCCTTTCTCCTTGTGTCCAGCCTGGACCTGCCCAGCTGCCCTTGGCATTAATTCTTTCTTTTGCCAGCTGGTCTCTACTAGCTAGAAAGGATCCACCATGTCTGAAACCACCCTTCAAGCCCACCCAGGACTCTCCTCCACTGTCCTCAGTCTCCACTCCACTGAGCACAGAGCTCCTTTGTCCCTCTGTAGTGATCATGTGCTCGAGGCCACGGGCACCTGGACAAGAAGGTCGGTTCTTTTCTACAGGAAGGAAACCACAGAACCCCAGTGTTTTGAAGGCAGATGAGAGGCAGCCACCAGAGGCCAAGGCAAGGCAGACGTGTCTGTCCTTGCAGCTTCTGTCTGAAAGCAACCCTTGGACATACGGGGAGTTTTGGAGGTGGAATTCCATTTCAGCTGTGGGTGCCTGGACGGGAATGACACTTCTTCTCCCCAGGAAGGAAAGGGCAGAGCCCCAGTGTTTCAAAGGCTGATTAGTGGTGCCTCAAGGAGGCCAAGGCCAGCCAGACCTGTTTGTCTTGGCAGCTTTTGTCTTGGAGCAATCCTTGGCTAGATGCAATTTGGGAGGCCAAATCCCAGTTTTGTCCGTGGACATCTGGCCCAGAAGGACAGTTCTTTTCCATTGGCAGCAAAGTGAGGAGGCCCAGTGTTTCAAAGGCAGATGAGAGCTGGCCCTCAGGAAGCCAAGGGAAGCTGGACATTCCTGGCAGCTTTTGTCGGGGAGCTATTCCTTGGAGATATGGAATTTCAGAGGTGGATTCCCAATTTTGGCCATGGATGGCTGGACTTGAAAGATGGTTTTTTCCATGGGAAGAGAAGCACAGCCCCCGCGTGTTTTGAAGGCAGATGCGAGGTGGCCCCTAAGAGGCCAAGGCCAGCCTGAGCTGTCTGTCCTGGCAGGTTTCACATGGGAACAATCCTCGGACAGAATCCAATTTGGAGGTAGAATCCTAATTTCAGCCATGGGTCCCTGGAGGAGAAGGACAGTGCTTTCGCACAGAAAGGAAAGCAAGGAACTCCAGCGTTTCAGGGCCAGAGGAGAAGCACCCCTCAACATGCCAAGCTCAGCTGGACCAGGCAGGTGGCCCCCAGGAGGCCAAGCCAACCACACCTGTTCCACGCTCTTTGCAGCCTTGGGGCCCTGCAGCATCACCATTTTGTTCCCCTGAGGCCCAGCAATAGCACAGTGGTCTCCTTGGCTCTACAGCGGCACAAAGGCCCCTTGCTTCCACGAGGCCTGGCTGTGTCACAATGGTTTCCTTGGTTCCATGGGGCTGCAGAATAACACAATGGCCCACTGGTTCCATGAGGTCACAGAGGGTCACAAGGGTCTCCATGATTCCGTAAGGTGCTGCAGGGTCACAATGGCTCCTTGGTTCTATTGGGCTCCCCAAAATCACAATGGCCCCTTGGTTCCACAAGGCCTGGCTGTGGCACACTGGCCCTTTGCTTCCGTGAGACCTTGCAGTGTCACAATGGCCCCTTGCTTCTGTCAGGCCTGGCTGTGTCACAATGGCCCCTGGCTCCCATGAGGCCCTGTGATGTCACAATGGTCTCACTGGTTCCACGAGGCCCTGCAGTTCCACAATGGCCCTTCAGTGTCACAAGGCCTTGAAGTGTCATAATAGTCTCAGCGGGTTGCCCAGCTGCTTCACAATGGCCTCCTTGGTTCCATGATGCCCCGTAGCGTAACAACGGTATCCTTGCTTCCACACAGTCAGAATGGCCCCGTGGCCTCCTGGAGCCCCACAGTGTCACTACGATCCCCTTGATTCCACGAGGCCCTGCTGTGCTACAATGACCCCTTGCTTATACAAGGCCCTGCTGTGTCACAATGGCCCCTTGCTTCTGAAGTGTGCAAGAGCCTAATACTAAGAGAAAGGCGCCAAAAAACGCTTCGCCATTATCACTGCTCAACACCTGAAAGGCTTCAAAAGTGCTTCGTCATGATGGCTGCTTATCATAATCACTTTTGAACGCCTGGAAACTACGTGCCGTACGGGCCGTGCATAGCCCGCCTTGAGGCCCATAAAAAGGAAGGCAAAACTGGTGCAAAATGTGGAGGCAAAAGCAAAAGGTAGAATCCCCGCCCTTTGCCTTTCCCCCCACCACCACCATCGCCTGCCGTGAGGCACCCTGAGGCCTCCGGGAGCCGATGCCGCCCGCCTGGGGAGCACCCCCCAATCCTTCACCCCTGGACTGAAATCCCGAGGGAGTTGTGCAACCCCTAGCCCTGCTCCTTCGTCCCAGGCGGAGCCAGGTTCAGCTGCAAGCATCGAGCCTGCATCTCGGAGGATGGGCCGCCGCTTTCCAGCCAAACTGCTCTAGACTTCAGAAGAGGCAGATAAGAGGCTTCAAACAGCAGGGGAAAAAAGGCAAAAACTTCTCCACTTCCCCCACCCTGTCTCAGCAGCAACAAAGGTAGCACAGTGTGGTGGTGACTTATCCAGTGCTTGTTAGAGTAACCTTGTCTTTTCTAACTTTTCTCTACTTTTCTCCTTCTTTCTCTTTGCCTCTCTTCCCATTAGATAAAGAGATACCCATTTGTTTGGCACCAACATTTAATCTCGTTTGGTTTTAATCTGGTCTTTGGGAATATTTTGAACCTTCAAAGTTCTTTCCTTTTTATACTCAGAGATTTCCTTTTCTTTGCCCTTCTGGGTGTAAATCAGATAGTAACAAAGTGTCATAATGCTCTCCACGGTTCCGTGAGGCGCCACAATGTCACAATGGACTTTTGGTTCCATGAACTTTGGTACTGTCAGCAACAGTCTCCTTGGCTCCGCAGTGTCACAATGGACCCTTGGCTCCGTGAGGTTCAGTAGCGTAACACGGACGCCTTGATTGCATGAGGTTGTGCAGTGTCACAATGATCTCCTTGGTTCTGCGGCCCTGCTGTGTAACAATGGGCCCCTTCCTTTGCTGATGGCTCTGCGTCCTGCCTGCCTCTGCCTTGGCACACAAAGCCTTGGGCTGCTCCAGCCTCCTTCTGGGGGACACGTTGCACCACTGCACTGCCCTGGGAGAGAAATTCCTTTCTCCTTGTGTCCAGCCTGGACCTGCCCAGCTGCCCTTGGCATTAATTCTTTCTTTTGCCAGCTGGTCTCTACTAGCTAGAAAGGATCCACCATGTCTGAAACCACCCTTCAAGCCCACCCAGGACTCTCCTCCACTGTCCTCAGTCTCCACTCCACTGAGCACAGAGCTCCTTTGTCCCTCTGTAGTGATCATGTGCTCGAGGCCACGGGCACCTGGACAAGAAGGTCGGTTCTTTTCTACAGGAAGGAAACCACAGAACCCCAGTGTTTTGAAGGCAGATGAGAGGCAGCCACCAGAGGCCAAGGCAAGGCAGACGTGTCTGTCCTTGCAGCTTCTGTCTGAAAGCAACCCTTGGACATACGGGGAGTTTTGGAGGTGGAATTCCATTTCAGCTGTGGGTGCCTGGACGGGAATGACACTTCTTCTCCCCAGGAAGGAAAGGGCAGAGCCCCAGTGTTTCAAAGGCTGATTAGTGGTGCCTCAAGGAGGCCAAGGCCAGCCAGACCTGTTTGTCTTGGCAGCTTTTGTCTTGGAGCAATCCTTGGCTAGATGCAATTTGGGAGGCCAAATCCCAGTTTTGTCCGTGGACATCTGGCCCAGAAGGACAGTTCTTTTCCATTGGCAGCAAAGTGAGGAGGCCCAGTGTTTCAAAGGCAGATGAGAGCTGGCCCTCAGGAAGCCAAGGGAAGCTGGACATTCCTGGCAGCTTTTGTCGGGGAGCTATTCCTTGGAGATATGGAATTTCAGAGGTGGATTCCCAATTTTGGCCATGGATGGCTGGACTTGAAAGATGGTTTTTTCCATGGGAAGAGAAGCACAGCCCCCGCGTGTTTTGAAGGCAGATGCGAGGTGGCCCCTAAGAGGCCAAGGCCAGCCTGAGCTGTCTGTCCTGGCAGGTTTCACATGGGAACAATCCTCGGACAGAATCCAATTTGGAGGTAGAATCCTAATTTCAGCCATGGGTCCCTGGAGGAGAAGGACAGTGCTTTCGCACAGAAAGGAAAGCAAGGAACTCCAGCGTTTCAGGGCCAGAGGAGAAGCACCCCTCAACATGCCAAGCTCAGCTGGACCAGGCAGGTGGCCCCCAGGAGGCCAAGCCAACCACACCTGTTCCACGCTCTTTGCAGCCTTGGGGCCCTGCAGCATCACCATTTTGTTCCCCTGAGGCCCAGCAATAGCACAGTGGTCTCCTTGGCTCTACAGCGGCACAAAGGCCCCTTGCTTCCACGAGGCCTGGCTGTGTCACAATGGTTTCCTTGGTTCCATGGGGCTGCAGAATAACACAATGGCCCACTGGTTCCATGAGGTCACAGAGGGTCACAAGGGTCTCCATGATTCCGTAAGGTGCTGCAGGGTCACAATGGCTCCTTGGTTCTATTGGGCTCCCCAGGATCACAATGGCCCCTTGGTTCCACAAGGCCTGGCTGTGGCACACTGGCCCTTTGCTTCCGTGAGACCTTGCAGTGTCACAATGGCCCCTTGCTTCTGTCAGGCCTGGCTGTGTCACAATGGCCCCTGGCTCCCATGAGGCCCTGTGATGTCACAATGGTCTCACTGGTTCCACGAGGCCCTGCAGTTCCACAATGGCCCTTCAGTGTCACAAGGCCTTGAAGTGTCATAATAGTCTCAGCGGGTTGCCCAGCTGCTTCACAATGGCCTCCTTGGTTCCATGATGCCCCGTAGCGTAACAACGGTATCCTTGCTTCCACACAGTCAGAATGGCCCCGTGGCCTCCTGGAGCCCCACAGTGTCACTACGATCCCCTTGATTCCACGAGGCCCTGCTGTGCTACAATGACCCCTTGCTTATACAAGGCCCTGCTGTGTCACAATGGCCCCTTGCTTCTGAAGTGTGCAAGAGCCTAATACTAAGAGAAAGGCGCCAAAAAACGCTTCGCCATTATCACTGCTCAACACCTGAAAGGCTTCAAAAGTGCTTCGTCATGATGGCTGCTTATCATAATCACTTTTGAACGCCTGGAAACTACGTGCCGTACGGGCCGTGCATAGCCCGCCTTGAGGCCCATAAAAAGGAAGGCAAAACTGGTGCAAAATGTGGAGGCAAAAGCAAAAGGTAGAATCCCCGCCCTTTGCCTTTCCCCCCACCACCACCATCGCCTGCCGTGAGGCACCCTGAGGCCTCCGGGAGCCGACGCCGCCCGCCTGGGGAGCACCCCCCAATCCTTCACCCCTGGACTGAAATCCCGAGGGAGTTGTGCAACCCCTAGCCCTGCTCCTTCGTCCCAGGCGGAGCCAGGTTCAGCTGCAAGCATCGAGCCTGCATCTCGGAGGATGGGCCGCCGCTTTCCAGCCAAACTGCTCTAGACTTCAGAAGAGGCAGATAAGAGGCTTCAAACAGCAGGAAAAAAAAGGCAAAAACTTCTCCACTTCCCCCACCCTGTCTCAGCAGCAACAAAGGTAGCACAGTGTGGTGGTGACTTATCCAGTGCTTGTTAGAGTAACCTTGTCTTTTCTAACTTTTCTCTACTTTTCTCCTTCTTTCTCTTTGCCTCTCTTACCATTAGATAAAGAGATACCCATTTGTTTGGCACCAACATTTAATCTCGTTTGGTTTTAATCTGGTCTTTGGGAATATTTTGAACCTTCAAAGTTCTTTCCTTTTTATACTCAGAGATTTCCTTTTCTTTGCCCTTCTGGGTGTAAATCAGATAGTAACAAAGTGTCATAATGCTCTCCACGGTTCCGTGAGGCGCCACAATGTCACAATGGACTTTTGGTTCCATGAACTTTGGTACTGTCAGCAACAGTCTCCTTGGCTCCGCAGTGTCACAATGGACCCTTGGCTCCGTGAGGTTCAGTAGCGTAACACGGACGCCTTGATTGCATGAGGTTGTGCAGTGTCACAATGATCTCCTTGGTTCTGCGGCCCTGCTGTGTAACAATGGGCCCCTTCCTTTGCTGATGGCTCTGCGTCCTGCCTGCCTCTGCCTTGGCACACAAAGCCTTGGGCTGCTCCAGCCTCCTTCTGGGGGACACGTTGCACCACTGCACTGCCCTGGGAGAGAAATTCCTTTCTCCTTGTGTCCAGCCTGGACCTGCCCAGCTGCCCTTGGCATTAATTCTTTCTTTTGCCAGCTGGTCTCTACTAGCTAGAAAGGATCCACCATGTCTGAAACCACCCTTCAAGCCCACCCAGGACTCTCCTCCACTGTCCTCAGTCTCCACTCCACTGAGCACAGAGCTCCTTTGTCCCTCTGTAGTGATCATGTGCTCGAGGCCACGGGCACCTGGACAAGAAGGTCGGTTCTTTTCTACAGGAAGGAAACCACAGAACCCCAGTGTTTTGAAGGCAGATGAGAGGCAGCCACCAGAGGCCAAGGCAAGGCAGACGTGTCTGTCCTTGCAGCTTCTGTCTGAAAGCAACCCTTGGACATACGGGGAGTTTTGGAGGTGGAATTCCATTTCAGCTGTGGGTGCCTGGACGGGAATGACACTTCTTCTCCCCAGGAAGGAAAGGGCAGAGCCCCAGTGTTTCAAAGGCTGATTAGTGGTGCCTCAAGGAGGCCAAGGCCAGCCAGACCTGTTTGTCTTGGCAGCTTTTGTCTTGGAGCAATCCTTGGCTAGATGCAATTTGGGAGGCCAAATCCCAGTTTTGTCCGTGGACATCTGGCCCAGAAGGACAGTTCTTTTCCATTGGCAGCAAAGTGAGGAGGCCCAGTGTTTCAAAGGCAGATGAGAGCTGGCCCTCAGGAAGCCAAGGGAAGCTGGACATTCCTGGCAGCTTTTGTCGGGGAGCTATTCCTTGGAGATATGGAATTTCAGAGGTGGATTCCCAATTTTGGCCATGGATGGCTGGACTTGAAAGATGGTTTTTTCCATGGGAAGAGAAGCACAGCCCCCGCGTGTTTTGAAGGCAGATGCGAGGTGGCCCCTAAGAGGCCAAGGCCAGCCTGAGCTGTCTGTCCTGGCAGGTTTCACATGGGAACAATCCTCGGACAGAATCCAATTTGGAGGTAGAATCCTAATTTCAGCCATGGGTCCCTGGAGGAGAAGGACAGTGCTTTCGCACAGAAAGGAAAGCAAGGAACTCCAGCGTTTCAGGGCCAGAGGAGAAGCACCCCTCAACATGCCAAGCTCAGCTGGACCAGGCAGGTGGCCCCCAGGAGGCCAAGCCAACCACACCTGTTCCACGCTCTTTGCAGCCTTGGGGCCCTGCAGCATCACCATTTTGTTCCCCTGAGGCCCAGCAATAGCACAGTGGTCTCCTTGGCTCTACAGCGGCACAAAGGCCCCTTGCTTCCACGAGGCCTGGCTGTGTCACAATGGTTTCCTTGCTTCCATGGGGCTGCAGAATAACACAATGGCCCACTGGTTCCATGAGGTCACAGAGGGTCACAAGGGTCTCCATGATTCCGTAAGGTGCTGCAGGGTCACAATGGCTCCTTGGTTCTATTGGGCTCCCCAGGATCACAATGGCCCCTTGGTTCCACAAGGCCTGGCTGTGGCACACTGGCCCTTTGCTTCCGTGAGACCTTGCAGTGTCACAATGGCCCCTTGCTTCTGTCAGGCCTGGCTGTGTCACAATGGCCCCTGGCTCCCATGAGGCCCTGTGATGTCACAATGGTCTCACTGGTTCCACGAGGCCCTGCAGTTCCACAATGGCCCTTCAGTGTCACAAGGCCTTGAAGTGTCATAATAGTCTCAGCGGGTTGCCCAGCTGCTTCACAATGGCCTCCTTGGTTCCATGATGCCCCGTAGCGTAACAACGGTATCCTTGCTTCCACACAGTCAGAATAGCCCCGTGGCCTCCTGGAGCCCCACAGTGTCACTACGATCCCCTTGATTCCACGAGGCCCTGCTGTGCTACAATGACCCCTTGCTTATACAAGGCCCTGCTGTGTCACAATGGCCCCTTGCTTCTGAAGTGTGCAAGAGCCTAATACTAAGAGAAAGGCGCCAAAAAACGCTTCGCCATTATCACTGCTCAACACCTGAAAGGCTTCAAAAGTGCTTCGTCATGATGGCTGCTTATCATAATCACTTTTGAACGCCTGGAAACTACGTGCCGTACGGGCCATGCATAGCCCGCCTTGAGGCCCATAAAAAGGAAGGCAAAACTGGTGCAAAATGTGGAGGCAAAAGCAAAAGGTAGAATCCCCGCCCTTTGCCTTTCCCCCCACCACCACCATCGCCTGCCGTGAGGCACCCTGAGGCCTCCGGGAGCCGACGCCGCCCGCCTGGGGAGCACCCCCCAATCCTTCACCCCTGGACTGAAATCCCGAGGGAGTTGTGCAACCCCTAGCCCTGCTCCTTCGTCCCAGGCGGAGCCAGGTTCAGCTGCAAGCATCGAGCCTGCATCTCGGAGGATGGGCCGCCGCTTTCCAGCCAAACTGCTCTAGACTTCAGAAGAGGCAGATAAGAGGCTTCAAACAGCAGGAAAAAAAAGGCAAAAACTTCTCCACTTCCCCCACCCTGTCTCAGCAGCAACAAAGGTAGCACAGTGTGGTGGTGACTTATCCAGTGCTTGTTAGAGTAACCTTGTCTTTTCTAACTTTTCTCTACTTTTCTCCTTCTTTCTCTTTGCCTCTCTTCCCATTAGATAAAGAGATACCCATTTGTTTGGCACCAACATTTAATCTCGTTTGGTTTTAATCTGGTCTTTGGGAATATTTTGAACCTTCAAAGTTCTTTCCTTTTTATACTCAGAGATTTCCTTTTCTTTGCCCTTCTGGGTGTAAATCAGATAGTAACAAAGTGTCATAATGCTCTCCACGGTTCCGTGAGGCGCCACAATGTCACAATGGACTTTTGGTTCCATGAACTTTGGTACTGTCAGCAACAGTCTCCTTGGCTCCGCAGTGTCACAATGGACCCTTGGCTCCGTGAGGTTCAGTAGCGTAACACGGACGCCTTGATTGCATGAGGTTGTGCAGTGTCACAATGATCTCCTTGGTTCTGCGGCCCTGCTGTGTAACAATGGGCCCCTTCCTTTGCTGATGGCTCTGCGTCCTGCCTGCCTCTGCCTTGGCACACAAAGCCTTGGGCTGCTCCAGCCTCCTTCTGGGGGACACGTTGCACCACTGCACTGCCCTGGGAGAGAAATTCCTTTCTCCTTGTGTCCAGCCTGGACCTGCCCAGCTGCCCTTGGCATTAATTCTTTCTTTTGCCAGCTGGTCTCTACTAGCTAGAAAGGATCCACCATGTCTGAAACCACCCTTCAAGCCCACCCAGGACTCTCCTCCACTGTCCTCAGTCTCCACTCCACTGAGCACAGAGCTCCTTTGTCCCTCTGTAGTGATCATGTGCTCGAGGCCACGGGCACCTGGACAAGAAGGTCGGTTCTTTTCTACAGGAAGGAAACCACAGAACCCCAGTGTTTTGAAGGCAGATGAGAGGCAGCCACCAGAGGCCAAGGCAAGGCAGACGTGTCTGTCCTTGCAGCTTCTGTCTGAAAGCAACCCTTGGACATACGGGGAGTTTTGGAGGTGGAATTCCATTTCAGCTGTGGGTGCCTGGACGGGAATGACACTTCTTCTCCCCAGGAAGGAAAGGGCAGAGCCCCAGTGTTTCAAAGGCTGATTAGTGGTGCCTCAAGGAGGCCAAGGCCAGCCAGACCTGTTTGTCTTGGCAGCTTTTGTCTTGGAGCAATCCTTGGCTAGATGCAATTTGGGAGGCCAAATCCCAGTTTTGTCCGTGGACATCTGGCCCAGAAGGACAGTTCTTTTCCATTGGCAGCAAAGTGAGGAGGCCCAGTGTTTCAAAGGCAGATGAGAGCTGGCCCTCAGGAAGCCAAGGGAAGCTGGACATTCCTGGCAGCTTTTGTCGGGGAGCTATTCCTTGGAGATATGGAATTTCAGAGGTGGATTCCCAATTTTGGCCATGGATGGCTGGACTTGAAAGATGGTTTTTTCCATGGGAAGAGAAGCACAGCCCCCGCGTGTTTTGAAGGCAGATGCGAGGTGGCCCCTAAGAGGCCAAGGCCAGCCTGAGCTGTCTGTCCTGGCAGGTTTCACATGGGAACAATCCTCGGACAGAATCCAATTTGGAGGTAGAATCCTAATTTCAGCCATGGGTCCCTGGAGGAGAAGGACAGTGCTTTCGCACAGAAAGGAAAGCAAGGAACTCCAGCGTTTCAGGGCCAGAGGAGAAGCACCCCTCAACATGCCAAGCTCAGCTGGACCAGGCAGGTGGCCCCCAGGAGGCCAAGCCAACCACACCTGTTCCACGCTCTTTGCAGCCTTGGGGCCCTGCAGCATCACCATTTTGTTCCCCTGAGGCCCAGCAATAGCACAGTGGTCTCCTTGGCTCTACAGCGGCACAAAGGCCCCTTGCTTCCACGAGGCCTGGCTGTGTCACAATGGTTTCCTTGGTTCCATGGGGCTGCAGAATAACACAATGGCCCACTGGTTCCATGAGGTCACAGAGGGTCACAAGGGTCTCCATGATTCCGTAAGGTGCTGCAGGGTCACAATGGCTCCTTGGTTCTATTGGGCTCCCCAAAATCACAATGGCCCCTTGGTTCCACAAGGCCTGGCTGTGGCACACTGGCCCTTTGCTTCCGTGAGACCTTGCAGTGTCACAATGGCCCCTTGCTTCTGTCAGGCCTGGCTGTGTCACAATGGCCCCTGGCTCCCATGAGGCCCTGTGATGTCACAATGGTCTCACTGGTTCCACGAGGCCCTGCAGTTCCACAATGGCCCTTCAGTGTCACAAGGCCTTGAAGTGTCATAATAGTCTCAGCGGGTTGCCCAGCTGCTTCACAATGGCCTCCTTGGTTCCATGATGCCCCGTAGCGTAACAACGGTATCCTTGCTTCCACACAGTCAGAATGGCCCCGTGGCCTCCTGGAGCCCCACAGTGTCACTACGATCCCCTTGATTCCACGAGGCCCTGCTGTGCTACAATGACCCCTTGCTTATACAAGGCCCTGCTGTGTCACAATGGCCCCTTGCTTCTGAAGTGTGCAAGAGCCTAATACTAAGAGAAAGGCGCCAAAAAACGCTTCGCCATTATCACTGCTCAACACCTGAAAGGCTTCAAAAGTGCTTCGTCATGATGGCTGCTTATCATAATCACTTTTGAACGCCTGGAAACTACGTGCCGTACGAGCCGTGCATAGCCCGCCTTGAGGCCCATAAAAAGGAAGGCAAAACTGGTGCAAAATGTGGAGGCAAAAGCAAAAGGTAGAATCCCCGCCCTTTGCCTTTCCCCCCACCACCACCATCGCCTGCCGTGAGGCACCCTGAGGCCTCCGGGAGCCGACGCCGCCCGCCTGGGGAGCACCCCCCAATCCTTCACCCCTGGACTGAAATCCCGAGGGAGTTGTGCAACCCCTAGCCCTGCTCCTTCGTCCCAGGCGGAGCCAGGTTCAGCTGCAAGCATCGAGCCTGCATCTCGGAGGATGGGCCGCCGCTTTCCAGCCAAACTGCTCTAGACTTCAGAAGAGGCAGATAAGAGGCTTCAAACAGCAGGAAAAAAAAGGCAAAAACTTCTCCACTTCCCCCACCCTGTCTCAGCAGCAACAAAGGTAGCACAGTGTGGTGGTGACTTATCCAGTGCTTGTTAGAGTAACCTTGTCTTTTCTAACTTTTCTCTACTTTTCTCCTTCTTTCTCTTTGCCTCTCTTCCCATTAGATAAAGAGATACCCATTTGTTTGGCACCAACATTTAATCTCGTTTGGTTTTAATCTGGTCTTTGGGAATATTTTGAACCTTCAAAGTTCTTTCCTTTTTATACTCAGAGATTTCCTTTTCTTTGCCCTTCTGGGTGTAAATCAGATAGTAACAAAGTGTCATAATGCTCTCCACGGTTCTGTGAGGCACCACAATGTCACAATGGACTTTTGGTTCCATGAACTTTGGTACTGTCAGCAACAGTCTCCTTGGCTCCGCAGGGTCACAATGGACCCTTGGCTCCGTGAGGTTCAGTAGTGTAACACGGACGCCTTGATTGCATGAGGTTGTGCAGTGTCACAATGATCTCCTTGGTTCTGCGGCCCTGCTGTGTAACAATGGGCCCCTTCCTTTGCTGATGGCTCTGCGTCCTGCCTGCCTCTGCCTTGGCACACAAAGCCTTGGGCTGCTCCAGCCTCCTTCTGGGGGACACGTTGCACCACTGCACTGCCCTGGGAGAGAAATTCCTTTCTCCTTGTGTCCAGCCTGGACCTGCCCAGCTGCCCTTGGCATTAATTCTTTCTTTTGCCAGCTGGTCTCTACTAGCTAGAAAGGATCCACCATGTCTGAAACCACCCTTCAAGCCCACCCAGGACTCTCCTCCACTGTCCTCAGTCTCCACTCCACTGAGCACAGAGCTCCTTTGTCCCTCTGTAGTGATCATGTGCTCGAGGCCACGGGCACCTGGACAAGAAGGTCGGTTCTTTTCTACAGGAAGGAAACCACAGAACCCCAGTGTTTTGAAGGCAGATGAGAGGCAGCCACCAGAGGCCAAGGCAAGGCAGACGTGTCTGTCCTTGCAGCTTCTGTCTGAAAGCAACCCTTGGACATACGGGGAGTTTTGGAGGTGGAATTCCATTTCAGCTGTGGGTGCCTGGACGGGAATGACACTTCTTCTCCCCAGGAAGGAAAGGGCAGAGCCCCAGTGTTTCAAAGGCTGATTAGTGGTGCCTCAAGGAGGCCAAGGCCAGCCAGACCTGTTTGTCTTGGCAGCTTTTGTCTTGGAGCAATCCTTGGCTAGATGCAATTTGGGAGGCCAAATCCCAGTTTTGTCCGTGGACATCTGGCCCAGAAGGACAGTTCTTTTCCATTGGCAGCAAAGTGAGGAGGCCCAGTGTTTCAAAGGCAGATGAGAGCTGGCCCTCAGGAAGCCAAGGGAAGCTGGACATTCCTGGCAGCTTTTGTCGGGGAGCTATTCCTTGGAGATATGGAATTTCAGAGGTGGATTCCCAATTTTGGCCATGGATGGCTGGACTTGAAAGATGGTTTTTTCCATGGGAAGAGAAGCACAGCCCCCGCGTGTTTTGAAGGCAGATGCGAGGTGGCCCCTAAGAGGCCAAGGCCAGCCTGAGCTGTCTGTCCTGGCAGGTTTCACATGGGAACAATCCTCGGACAGAATCCAATTTGGAGGTAGAATCCTAATTTCAGCCATGGGTCCCTGGAGGAGAAGGACAGTGCTTTCGCACAGAAAGGAAAGCAAGGAACTCCAGCGTTTCAGGGCCAGAGGAGAAGCACCCCTCAACATGCCAAGCTCAGCTGGACCAGGCAGGTGGCCCCCAGGAGGCCAAGCCAACCACACCTGTTCCACGCTCTTTGCAGCCTTGGGGCCCTGCAGCATCACCATTTTGTTCCCCTGAGGCCCAGCAATAGCACAGTGGTCTCCTTGGCTCTACAGCGGCACAAAGGCCCCTTGCTTCCACGAGGCCTGGCTGTGTCACAATGGTTTCCTTGGTTCCATGGGGCTGCAGAATAACACAATGGCCCACTGGTTCCATGAGGTCACAGAGGGTCACAAGGGTCTCCATGATTCCGTAAGGTGCTGCAGGGTCACAATGGCTCCTTGGTTCTATTGGGCTCCCCAAAATCACAATGGCCCCTTGGTTCCACAAGGCCTGGCTGTGGCACACTGGCCCTTTGCTTCCGTGAGACCTTGCAGTGTCACAATGGCCCCTTGCTTCTGTCAGGCCTGGCTGTGTCACAATGGCCCCTGGCTCCCATGAGGCCCTGTGATGTCACAATGGTCTCACTGGTTCCACGAGGCCCTGCAGTTCCACAATGGCCCTTCAGTGTCACAAGGCCTTGAAGTGTCATAATAGTCTCAGCGGGTTGCCCAGCTGCTTCACAATGGCCTCCTTGGTTCCATGATGCCCCGTAGCGTAACAACGGTATCCTTGCTTCCACACAGTCAGAATGGCCCCGTGGCCTCCTGGAGCCCCACAGTGTCACTACGATCCCCTTGATTCCACGAGGCCCTGCTGTGCTACAATGACCCCTTGCTTATACAAGGCCCTGCTGTGTCACAATGGCCCCTTGCTTCTGAAGTGTGCAAGAGCCTAATACTAAGAGAAAGGCGCCAAAAAACGCTTCGCCATTATCACTGCTCAACACCTGAAAGGCTTCAAAAGTGCTTCGTCATGATGGCTGCTTATCATAATCACTTTTGAACGCCTGGAAACTACGTGCCGTACGGGCCGTGCATAGCCCGCCTTGAGGCCCATAAAAAGGAAGGCAAAACTGGTGCAAAATGTGGAGGCAAAAGCAAAAGGTAGAATCCCCGCCCTTTGCCTTTCCCCCCACCACCACCATCGCCTGCCGTGAGGCACCCTGAGGCCTCCGGGAGCCGACGCCGCCCGCCTGGGGAGCACCCCCCAATCCTTCACCCCTGGACTGAAATCCCGAGGGAGTTGTGCAACCCCTAGCCCTGCTCCTTCGTCCCAGGCGGAGCCAGGTTCAGCTGCAAGCATCGAGCCTGCATCTCGGAGGATGGGCCGCCGCTTTCCAGCCAAACTGCTCTAGACTTCAGAAGAGGCAGATAAGAGGCTTCAAACAGCAGGAAAAAAAAGGCAAAAACTTCTCCACTTCCCCCACCCTGTCTCAGCAGCAACAAAGGTAGCACAGTGTGGTGGTGACTTATCCAGTGCTTGTTAGAGTAACCTTGTCTTTTCTAACTTTTCTCTACTTTTCTCCTTCTTTCTCTTTGCCTCTCTTACCATTAGATAAAGAGATACCCATTTGTTTGGCACCAACATTTAATCTCGTTTGGTTTTAATCTGGTCTTTGGGAATATTTTGAACCTTCAAAGTTCTTTCCTTTTTATACTCAGAGATTTCCTTTTCTTTGCCCTTCTGGGTGTAAATCAGATAGTAACAAAGTGTCATAATGCTCTCCACGGTTCCGTGAGGCGCCACAATGTCACAATGGACTTTTGGTTCCATGAACTTTGGTACTGTCAGCAACAGTCTCCTTGGCTCCGCAGTGTCACAATGGACCCTTGGCTCCGTGAGGTTCAGTAGCGTAACACGGACGCCTTGATTGCATGAGGTTGTGCAGTGTCACAATGATCTCCTTGGTTCTGCGGCCCTGCTGTGTAACAATGGGCCCCTTCCTTTGCTGATGGCTCTGCGTCCTGCCTGCCTCTGCCTTGGCACACAAAGCCTTGGGCTGCTCCAGCCTCCTTCTGGGGGACACGTTGCACCACTGCACTGCCCTGGGAGAGAAATTCCTTTCTCCTTGTGTCCAGCCTGGACCTGCCCAGCTGCCCTTGGCATTAATTCTTTCTTTTGCCAGCTGGTCTCTACTAGCTAGAAAGGATCCACCATGTCTGAAACCACCCTTCAAGCCCACCCAGGACTCTCCTCCACTGTCCTCAGTCTCCACTCCACTGAGCACAGAGCTCCTTTGTCCCTCTGTAGTGATCATGTGCTCGAGGCCACGGGCACCTGGACAAGAAGGTCGGTTCTTTTCTACAGGAAGGAAACCACAGAACCCCAGTGTTTTGAAGGCAGATGAGAGGCAGCCACCAGAGGCCAAGGCAAGGCAGACGTGTCTGTCCTTGCAGCTTCTGTCTGAAAGCAACCCTTGGACATACGGGGAGTTTTGGAGGTGGAATTCCATTTCAGCTGTGGGTGCCTGGACGGGAATGACACTTCTTCTCCCCAGGAAGGAAAGGGCAGAGCCCCAGTGTTTCAAAGGCTGATTAGTGGTGCCTCAAGGAGGCCAAGGCCAGCCAGACCTGTTTGTCTTGGCAGCTTTTGTCTTGGAGCAATCCTTGGCTAGATGCAATTTGGGAGGCCAAATCCCAGTTTTGTCCGTGGACATCTGGCCCAGAAGGACAGTTCTTTTCCATTGGCAGCAAAGTGAGGAGGCCCAGTGTTTCAAAGGCAGATGAGAGCTGGCCCTCAGGAAGCCAAGGGAAGCTGGACATTCCTGGCAGCTTTTGTCGGGGAGCTATTCCTTGGAGATATGGAATTTCAGAGGTGGATTCCCAATTTTGGCCATGGATGGCTGGACTTGAAAGATGGTTTTTTCCATGGGAAGAGAAGCACAGCCCCCGCGTGTTTTGAAGGCAGATGCGAGGTGGCCCCTAAGAGGCCAAGGCCAGCCTGAGCTGTCTGTCCTGGCAGGTTTCACATGGGAACAATCCTCGGACAGAATCCAATTTGGAGGTAGAATCCTAATTTCAGCCATGGGTCCCTGGAGGAGAAGGACAGTGCTTTCGCACAGAAAGGAAAGCAAGGAACTCCAGCGTTTCAGGGCCAGAGGAGAAGCACCCCTCAACATGCCAAGCTCAGCTGGACCAGGCAGGTGGCCCCCAGGAGGCCAAGCCAACCACACCTGTTCCACGCTCTTTGCAGCCTTGGGGCCCTGCAGCATCACCATTTTGTTCCCCTGAGGCCCAGCAATAGCACAGTGGTCTCCTTGGCTCTACAGCGGCACAAAGGCCCCTTGCTTCCACGAGGCCTGGCTGTGTCACAATGGTTTCCTTGGTTCCATGGGGCTGCAGAATAACACAATGGCCCACTGGTTCCATGAGGTCACAGAGGGTCACAAGGGTCTCCATGATTCCGTAAGGTGCTGCAGGGTCACAATGGCTCCTTGGTTCTATTGGGCTCCCCAGGATCACAATGGCCCCTTGGTTCCACAAGGCCTGGCTGTGGCACACTGGCCCTTTGCTTCCGTGAGACCTTGCAGTGTCACAATGGCCCCTTGCTTCTGTCAGGCCTGGCTGTGTCACAATGGCCCCTGGCTCCCATGAGGCCCTGTGATGTCACAATGGTCTCACTGGTTCCACGAGGCCCTGCAGTTCCACAATGGCCCTTCAGTGTCACAAGGCCTTGAAGTGTCATAATAGTCTCAGCGGGTTGCCCAGCTGCTTCACAATGGCCTCCTTGGTTCCATGATGCCCCGTAGCGTAACAACGGTATCCTTGCTTCCACACAGTCAGAATAGCCCCGTGGCCTCCTGGAGCCCCACAGTGTCACTACGATCCCCTTGATTCCACGAGGCCCTGCTGTGCTACAATGACCCCTTGCTTATACAAGGCCCTGCTGTGTCACAATGGCCCCTTGCTTCTGAAGTGTGCAAGAGCCTAATACTAAGAGAAAGGCGCCAAAAAACGCTTCGCCATTATCACTGCTCAACACCTGAAAGGCTTCAAAAGTGCTTCGTCATGATGGCTGCTTATCATAATCACTTTTGAACGCCTGGAAACTACGTGCCGTACGGGCCGTGCATAGCCCGCCTTGAGGCCCATAAAAAGGAAGGCAAAACTGGTGCAAAATGTGGAGGCAAAAGCAAAAGGTAGAATCCCCGCCCTTTGCCTTTCCCCCCACCACCACCATCGCCTGCCGTGAGGCACCCTGAGGCCTCCGGGAGCCGACGCCGCCCGCCTGGGGAGCACCCCCCAATCCTTCACCCCTGGACTGAAATCCCGAGGGAGTTGTGCAACCCCTAGCCCTGCTCCTTCGTCCCAGGCGGAGCCAGGTTCAGCTGCAAGCATCGAGCCTGCATCTCGGAGGATGGGCCGCCGCTTTCCAGCCAAACTGCTCTAGACTTCAGAAGAGGCAGATAAGAGGCTTCAAACAGCAGGAAAAAAAAGGCAAAAACTTCTCCACTTCCCCCACCCTGTCTCAGCAGCAACAAAGGTAGCACAGTGTGGTGGTGACTTATCCAGTGCTTGTTAGAGTAACCTTGTCTTTTCTAACTTTTCTCTACTTTTCTCCTTCTTTCTCTTTGCCTCTCTTCCCATTAGATAAAGAGATACCCATTTGTTTGGCACCAACATTTAATCTCGTTTGGTTTTAATCTGGTCTTTGGGAATATTTTGAACCTTCAAAGTTCTTTCCTTTTTATACTCAGAGATTTCCTTTTCTTTGCCCTTCTGGGTGTAAATCAGATAGTAACAAAGTGTCATAATGCTCTCCACGGTTCCGTGAGGCGCCACAATGTCACAATGGACTTTTGGTTCCATGAACTTTGGTACTGTCAGCAACAGTCTCCTTGGCTCCGCAGTGTCACAATGGACCCTTGGCTCCGTGAGGTTCAGTAGCGTAACACGGACGCCTTGATTGCATGAGGTTGTGCAGTGTCACAATGATCTCCTTGGTTCTGCGGCCCTGCTGTGTAACAATGGGCCCCTTCCTTTGCTGATGGCTCTGCGTCCTGCCTGCCTCTGCCTTGGCACACAAAGCCTTGGGCTGCTCCAGCCTCCTTCTGGGGGACACGTTGCACCACTGCACTGCCCTGGGAGAGAAATTCCTTTCTCCTTGTGTCCAGCCTGGACCTGCCCAGCTGCCCTTGGCATTAATTCTTTCTTTTGCCAGCTGGTCTCTACTAGGTAGAAAGGATCCACCATGTCTGAAACCACCCTTCAAGCCCACCCAGGACTCTCCTCCACTGTCCTCAGTCTCCACTCCACTGAGCACAGAGCTCCTTTGTCCCTCTGTAGTGATCATGTGCTCGAGGCCACGGGCACCTGGACAAGAAGGTCGGTTCTTTTCTACAGGAAGGAAACCACAGAACCCCAGTGTTTTGAAGGCAGATGAGAGGCAGCCACCAGAGGCCAAGGCAAGGCAGACGTGTCTGTCCTTGCAGCTTCTGTCTGAAAGCAACCCTTGGACATACGGGGAGTTTTGGAGGTGGAATTCCATTTCAGCTGTGGGTGCCTGGACGGGAATGACACTTCTTCTCCCCAGGAAGGAAAGGGCAGAGCCCCAGTGTTTCAAAGGCTGATTAGTGGTGCCTCAAGGAGGCCAAGGCCAGCCAGACCTGTTTGTCTTGGCAGCTTTTGTCTTGGAGCAATCCTTGGCTAGATGCAATTTGGGAGGCCAAATCCCAGTTTTGTCCGTGGACATCTGGCCCAGAAGGACAGTTCTTTTCCATTGGCAGCAAAGTGAGGAGGCCCAGTGTTTCAAAGGCAGATGAGAGCTGGCCCTCAGGAAGCCAAGGGAAGCTGGACATTCCTGGCAGCTTTTGTCGGGGAGCTATTCCTTGGAGATATGGAATTTCAGAGGTGGATTCCCAATTTTGGCCATGGATGGCTGGACTTGAAAGATGGTTTTTTCCATGGGAAGAGAAGCACAGCCCCCGCGTGTTTTGAAGGCAGATGCGAGGTGGCCCCTAAGAGGCCAAGGCCAGCCTGAGCTGTCTGTCCTGGCAGGTTTCACATGGGAACAATCCTCGGACAGAATCCAATTTGGAGGTAGAATCCTAATTTCAGCCATGGGTCCCTGGAGGAGAAGGACAGTGCTTTCGCACAGAAAGGAAAGCAAGGAACTCCAGCGTTTCAGGGCCAGAGGAGAAGCACCCCTCAACATGCCAAGCTCAGCTGGACCAGGCAGGTGGCCCCCAGGAGGCCAAGCCAACCACACCTGTTCCACGCTCTTTGCAGCCTTGGGGCCCTGCAGCATCACCATTTTGTTCCCCTGAGGCCCAGCAATAGCACAGTGGTCTCCTTGGCTCTACAGCGGCACAAAGGCCCCTTGCTTCCACGAGGCCTGGCTGTGTCACAATGGTTTCCTTGGTTCCATGGGGCTGCAGAATAACACAATGGCCCACTGGTTCCATGAGGTCACAGAGGGTCACAAGGGTCTCCATGATTCCGTAAGGTGCTGCAGGGTCACAATGGCTCCTTGGTTCTATTGGGCTCCCCAGGATCACAATGGCCCCTTGGTTCCACAAGGCCTGGCTGTGGCACACTGGCCCTTTGCTTCCGTGAGACCTTGCAGTGTCACAATGGCCCCTTGCTTCTGTCAGGCCTGGCTGTGTCACAATGGCCCCTGGCTCCCATGAGGCCCTGTGATGTCACAATGGTCTCACTGGTTCCACGAGGCCCTGCAGTTCCACAATGGCCCTTCAGTGTCACAAGGCCTTGAAGTGTCATAATAGTCTCAGCGGGTTGCCCAGCTGCTTCACAATGGCCTCCTTGGTTCCATGATGCCCCGTAGCGTAACAACGGTATCCTTGCTTCCACACAGTCAGAATGGCCCCGTGGCCTCCTGGAGCCCCACAGTGTCACTACGATCCCCTTGATTCCACGAGGCCCTGCTGTGCTACAATGACCCCTTGCTTATACAAGGCCCTGCTGTGTCACAATGGCCCCTTGCTTCTGAAGTGTGCAAGAGCCTAATACTAAGAGAAAGGCGCCAAAAAACGCTTCGCCATTATCACTGCTCAACACCTGAAAGGCTTCAAAAGTGCTTCGTCATGATGGCTGCTTATCATAATCACTTTTGAACGCCTGGAAACTACGTGCCGTACGGGCCGTGCATAGCCCGCCTTGAGGCCCATAAAAAGGAAGGCAAAACTGGTGCAAAATGTGGAGGCAAAAGCAAAAGGTAGAATCCCCGCCCTTTGCCTTTCCCCCCACCACCACCATCGCCTGCCGTGAGGCACCCTGAGGCCTCCGGGAGCCGACGCCGCCCGCCTGGGGAGCACCCCCCAATCCTTCACCCCTGGACTGAAATCCCGAGGGAGTTGTGCAACCCCTAGCCCTGCTCCTTCGTCCCAGGCGGAGCCAGGTTCAGCTGCAAGCATCGAGCCTGCATCTCGGAGGATGGGCCGCCGCTTTCCAGCCAAACTGCTCTAGACTTCAGAAGAGGCAGATAAGAGGCTTCAAACAGCAGGAAAAAAAAGGCAAAAACTTCTCCACTTCCCCCACCCTGTCTCAGCAGCAACAAAGGTAGCACAGTGTGGTGGTGACTTATCCAGTGCTTGTTAGAGTAACCTTGTCTTTTCTAACTTTTCTCTACTTTTCTCCTTCTTTCTCTTTGCCTCTCTTACCATTAGATAAAGAGATACCCATTTGTTTGGCACCAACATTTAATCTCGTTTGGTTTTAATCTGGTCTTTGGGAATATTTTGAACCTTCAAAGTTCTTTCCTTTTTATACTCAGAGATTTCCTTTTCTTTGCCCTTCTGGGTGTAAATCAGATAGTAACAAAGTGTCATAATGCTCTCCACGGTTCTGTGAGGCACCACAATGTCACAATGGACTTTTGGTTCCATGAACTTTGGTACTGTCAGCAACAGTCTCCTTGGCTCCGCAGGGTCACAATGGACCCTTGGCTCCGTGAGGTTCAGTAGTGTAACACGGACGCCTTGATTGCATGAGGTTGTGCAGTGTCACAATGATCTCCTTGGTTCTGCGGCCCTGCTGTGTAACAATGGGCCCCTTCCTTTGCTGATGGCTCTGCGTCCTGCCTGCCTCTGCCTTGGCACACAAAGCCTTGGGCTGCTCCAGCCTCCTTCTGGGGGACACGTTGCACCACTGCACTGCCCTGGGAGAGAAATTCCTTTCTCCTTGTGTCCAGCCTGGACCTGCCCAGCTGCCCTTGGCATTAATTCTTTCTTTTGCCAGCTGGTCTCTACTAGCTAGAAAGGATCCACCATGTCTGAAACCACCCTTCAAGCCCACCCAGGACTCTCCTCCACTGTCCTCAGTCTCCACTCCACTGAGCACAGAGCTCCTTTGTCCCTCTGTAGTGATCATGTGCTCGAGGCCACGGGCACCTGGACAAGAAGGTCGGTTCTTTTCTACAGGAAGGAAACCACAGAACCCCAGTGTTTTGAAGGCAGATGAGAGGCAGCCACCAGAGGCCAAGGCAAGGCAGACGTGTCTGTCCTTGCAGCTTCTGTCTGAAAGCAACCCTTGGACATACGGGGAGTTTTGGAGGTGGAATTCCATTTCAGCTGTGGGTGCCTGGACGGGAATGACACTTCTTCTCCCCAGGAAGGAAAGGGCAGAGCCCCAGTGTTTCAAAGGCTGATTAGTGGTGCCTCAAGGAGGCCAAGGCCAGCCAGACCTGTTTGTCTTGGCAGCTTTTGTCTTGGAGCAATCCTTGGCTAGATGCAATTTGGGAGGCCAAATCCCAGTTTTGTCCATGGACATCTGGCCCAGAAGGACAGTTCTTTTCCATTGGCAGCAAAGTGAGGAGGCCCAGTGTTTCAAAGGCAGATGAGAGCTGGCCCTCAGGAAGCCAAGGGAAGCTGGACATTCCTGGCAGCTTTTGTCGGGGAGCTATTCCTTGGAGATATGGAATTTCAGAGGTGGATTCCCAATTTTGGCCATGGATGGCTGGACTTGAAAGATGGTTTTTTCCATGGGAAGAGAAGCACAGCCCCCGCGTGTTTTGAAGGCAGATGCGAGGTGGCCCCTAAGAGGCCAAGGCCAGCCTGAGCTGTCTGTCCTGGCAGGTTTCACATGGGAACAATCCTCGGACAGAATCCAATTTGGAGGTAGAATCCTAATTTCAGCCATGGGTCCCTGGAGGAGAAGGACAGTGCTTTCGCACAGAAAGGAAAGCAAGGAACTCCAGCGTTTCAGGGCCAGAGGAGAAGCACCCCTCAACATGCCAAGCTCAGCTGGACCAGGCAGGTGGCCCCCAGGAGGCCAAGCCAACCACACCTGTTCCACGCTCTTTGCAGCCTTGGGGCCCTGCAGCATCACCATTTTGTTCCCCTGAGGCCCAGCAATAGCACAGTGGTCTCCTTGGCTCTACAGCGGCACAAAGGCCCCTTGCTTCCACGAGGCCTGGCTGTGTCACAATGGTTTCCTTGGTTCCATGGGGCTGCAGAATAACACAATGGCCCACTGGTTCCATGAGGTCACAGAGGGTCACAAGGGTCTCCATGATTCCGTAAGGTGCTGCAGGGTCACAATGGCTCCTTGGTTCTATTGGGCTCCCCAGGATCACAATGGCCCCTTGGTTCCACAAGGCCTGGCTGTGGCACACTGGCCCTTTGCTTCCGTGAGACCTTGCAGTGTCACAATGGCCCCTTGCTTCTGTCAGGCCTGGCTGTGTCACAATGGCCCCTGGCTCCCATGAGGCCCTGTGATGTCACAATGGTCTCACTGGTTCCACGAGGCCCTGCAGTTCCACAATGGCCCTTCAGTGTCACAAGGCCTTGAAGTGTCATAATAGTCTCAGCGGGTTGCCCAGCTGCTTCACAATGGCCTCCTTGGTTCCATGATGCCCCGTAGCGTAACAACGGTATCCTTGCTTCCACACAGTCAGAATAGCCCCGTGGCCTCCTGGAGCCCCACAGTGTCACTACGATCCCCTTGATTCCACGAGGCCCTGCTGTGCTACAATGACCCCTTGCTTATACAAGGCCCTGCTGTGTCACAATGGCCCCTTGCTTCTGAAGTGTGCAAGAGCCTAATACTAAGAGAAAGGCGCCAAAAAACGCTTCGCCATTATCACTGCTCAACACCTGAAAGGCTTCAAAAGTGCTTCGTCATGATGGCTGCTTATCATAATCACTTTTGAACGCCTGGAAACTACGTGCCGTACGGGCCGTGCATAGCCCGCCTTGAGGCCCATAAAAAGGAAGGCAAAACTGGTGCAAAATGTGGAGGCAAAAGCAAAAGGTAGAATCCCCGCCCTTTGCCTTTCCCCCCACCACCACCATTGCCTGCCGTGAGGCACCCTGAGGCCTCCGGGAGCCGACGCCGCCCGCCTGGGGAGCACCCCCCAATCCTTCACCCCTGGACTGAAATCCCGAGGGAGTTGTGCAACCCCTAGCCCTGCTCCTTCGTCCCAGGCGGAGCCAGGTTCAGCTGCAAGCATCGAGCCTGCATCTCGGAGGATGGGCCGCCGCTTTCCAGCCAAACTGCTCTAGACTTCAGAAGAGGCAGATAAGAGGCTTCAAACAGCAGGAAAAAAAAGGCAAAAACTTCTCCACTTCCCCCACCCTGTCTCAGCAGCAACAAAGGTAGCACAGTGTGGTGGTGACTTATCCAGTGCTTGTTAGAGTAACCTTGTCTTTTCTAACTTTTCTCTACTTTTCTCCTTCTTTCTCTTTGCCTCTCTTCCCATTAGATAAAGAGATACCCATTTGTTTGGCACCAACATTTAATCTCGTTTGGTTTTAATCTGGTCTTTGGGAATATTTTGAACCTTCAAAGTTCTTTCCTTTTTATACTCAGAGATTTCCTTTTCTTTGCCCTTCTGGGTGTAAATCAGATAGTAACAAAGTGTCATAATGCTCTCCACGGTTCCGTGAGGCGCCACAATGTCACAATGGACTTTTGGTTCCATGAACTTTGGTACTGTCAGCAACAGTCTCCTTGGCTCCGCAGTGTCACAATGGACCCTTGGCTCCGTGAGGTTCAGTAGCGTAACACGGACGCCTTGATTGCATGAGGTTGTGCAGTGTCACAATGATCTCCTTGGTTCTGCGGCCCTGCTGTGTAACAATGGGCCCCTTCCTTTGCTGATGGCTCTGCGTCCTGCCTGCCTCTGCCTTGGCACACAAAGCCTTGGGCTGCTCCAGCCTCCTTCTGGGGGACACGTTGCACCACTGCACTGCCCTGGGAGAGAAATTCCTTTCTCCTTGTGTCCAGCCTGGACCTGCCCAGCTGCCCTTGGCATTAATTCTTTCTTTTGCCAGCTGGTCTCTACTAGCTAGAAAGGATCCACCATGTCTGAAACCACCCTTCAAGCCCACCCAGGACTCTCCTCCACTGTCCTCAGTCTCCACTCCACTGAGCACAGAGCTCCTTTGTCCCTCTGTAGTGATCATGTGCTCGAGGCCACGGGCACCTGGACAAGAAGGTCGGTTCTTTTCTACAGGAAGGAAACCACAGAACCCCAGTGTTTTGAAGGCAGATGAGAGGCAGCCACCAGAGGCCAAGGCAAGGCAGACGTGTCTGTCCTTGCAGCTTCTGTCTGAAAGCAACCCTTGGACATACGGGGAGTTTTGGAGGTGGAATTCCATTTCAGCTGTGGGTGCCTGGACGGGAATGACACTTCTTCTCCCCAGGAAGGAAAGGGCAGAGCCCCAGTGTTTCAAAGGCTGATTAGTGGTGCCTCAAGGAGGCCAAGGCCAGCCAGACCTGTTTGTCTTGGCAGCTTTTGTCTTGGAGCAATCCTTGGCTAGATGCAATTTGGGAGGCCAAATCCCAGTTTTGTCCGTGGACATCTGGCCCAGAAGGACAGTTCTTTTCCATTGGCAGCAAAGTGAGGAGGCCCAGTGTTTCAAAGGCAGATGAGAGCTGGCCCTCAGGAAGCCAAGGGAAGCTGGACATTCCTGGCAGCTTTTGTCGGGGAGCTATTCCTTGGAGATATGGAATTTCAGAGGTGGATTCCCAATTTTGGCCATGGATGGCTGGACTTGAAAGATGGTTTTTTCCATGGGAAGAGAAGCACAGCCCCCGCGTGTTTTGAAGGCAGATGCGAGGTGGCCCCTAAGAGGCCAAGGCCAGCCTGAGCTGTCTGTCCTGGCAGGTTTCACATGGGAACAATCCTCGGACAGAATCCAATTTGGAGGTAGAATCCTAATTTCAGCCATGGGTCCCTGGAGGAGAAGGACAGTGCTTTCGCACAGAAAGGAAAGCAAGGAACTCCAGCGTTTCAGGGCCAGAGGAGAAGCACCCCTCAACATGCCAAGCTCAGCTGGACCAGGCAGGTGGCCCCCAGGAGGCCAAGCCAACCACACCTGTTCCACGCTCTTTGCAGCCTTGGGGCCCTGCAGCATCACCATTTTGTTCCCCTGAGGCCCAGCAATAGCACAGTGGTCTCCTTGGCTCTACAGCGGCACAAAGGCCCCTTGCTTCCACGAGGCCTGGCTGTGTCACAATGGTTTCCTTGGTTCCATGGGGCTGCAGAATAACACAATGGCCCACTGGTTCCATGAGGTCACAGAGGGTCACAAGGGTCTCCATGATTCCGTAAGGTGCTGCAGGGTCACAATGGCTCCTTGGTTCTATTGGGCTCCCCAGGATCACAATGGCCCCTTGGTTCCACAAGGCCTGGCTGTGGCACACTGGCCCTTTGCTTCCGTGAGACCTTGCAGTGTCACAATGGCCCCTTGCTTCTGTCAGGCCTGGCTGTGTCACAATGGCCCCTGGCTCCCATGAGGCCCTGTGATGTCACAATGGTCTCACTGGTTCCACGAGGCCCTGCAGTTCCACAATGGCCCTTCAGTGTCACAAGGCCTTGAAGTGTCATAATAGTCTCAGCGGGTTGCCCAGCTGCTTCACAATGGCCTCCTTGGTTCCATGATGCCCCGTAGCGTAACAACGGTATCCTTGCTTCCACACAGTCAGAATAGCCCCGTGGCCTCCTGGAGCCCCACAGTGTCACTACGATCCCCTTGATTCCACGAGGCCCTGCTGTGCTACAATGACCCCTTGCTTATACAAGGCCCTGCTGTGTCACAATGGCCCCTTGCTTCTGAAGTGTGCAAGAGCCTAATACTAAGAGAAAGGCGCCAAAAAACGCTTCGCCATTATCACTGCTCAACACCTGAAAGGCTTCAAAAGTGCTTCGTCATGATGGCTGCTTATCATAATCACTTTTGAACGCCTGGAAACTACGTGCCGTACGGGCCGTGCATAGCCCGCCTTGAGGCCCATAAAAAGGAAGGCAAAACTGGTGCAAAATGTGGAGGCAAAAGCAAAAGGTAGAATCCCCGCCCTTTGCCTTTCCCCCCACCACCACCATCGCCTGCCGTGAGGCACCCTGAGGCCTCCGGGAGCCGATGCCGCCCGCCTGGGGAGCACCCCCCAATCCTTCACCCCTGGACTGAAATCCCGAGGGAGTTGTGCAACCCCTAGCCCTGCTCCTTCGTCCCAGGCGGAGCCAGGTTCAGCTGCAAGCATCGAGCCTGCATCTCGGAGGATGGGCCGCCGCTTTCCAGCCAAACTGCTCTAGACTTCAGAAGAGGCAGATAAGAGGCTTCAAACAGCAGGAAAAAAAAGGCAAAAACTTCTCCACTTCCCCCACCCTGTCTCAGCAGCAACAAAGGTAGCACAGTGTGGTGGTGACTTATCCAGTGCTTGTTAGAGTAACCTTGTCTTTTCTAACTTTTCTCTACTTTTCTCCTTCTTTCTCTTTGCCTCTCTTCCCATTAGATAAAGAGATACCCATTTGTTTGGCACCAACATTTAATCTCGTTTGGTTTTAATCTGGTCTTTGGGAATATTTTGAACCTTCAAAGTTCTTTCCTTTTTATACTCAGAGATTTCCTTTTCTTTGCCCTTCTGGGTGTAAATCAGATAGTAACAAAGTGTCATAATGCTCTCCACGGTTCCGTGAGGCGCCACAATGTCACAATGGACTTTTGGTTCCATGAACTTTGGTACTGTCAGCAACAGTCTCCTTGGCTCCGCAGTGTCACAATGGACCCTTGGCTCCGTGAGGTTCAGTAGCGTAACACGGACGCCTTGATTGCATGAGGTTGTGCAGTGTCACAATGATCTCCTTGGTTCTGCGGCCCTGCTGTGTAACAATGGGCCCCTTCCTTTGCTGATGGCTCTGCGTCCTGCCTGCCTCTGCCTTGGCACACAAAGCCTTGGGCTGCTCCAGCCTCCTTCTGGGGGACACGTTGCACCACTGCACTGCCCTGGGAGAGAAATTCCTTTCTCCTTGTGTCCAGCCTGGACCTGCCCAGCTGCCCTTGGCATTAATTCTTTCTTTTGCCAGCTGGTCTCTACTAGCTAGAAAGGATCCACCATGTCTGAAACCACCCTTCAAGCCCACCCAGGACTCTCCTCCACTGTCCTCAGTCTCCACTCCACTGAGCACAGAGCTCCTTTGTCCCTCTGTAGTGATCATGTGCTCGAGGCCACGGGCACCTGGACAAGAAGGTCGGTTCTTTTCTACAGGAAGGAAACCACAGAACCCCAGTGTTTTGAAGGCAGATGAGAGGCAGCCACCAGAGGCCAAGGCAAGGCAGACGTGTCTGTCCTTGCAGCTTCTGTCTGAAAGCAACCCTTGGACATACGGGGAGTTTTGGAGGTGGAATTCCATTTCAGCTGTGGGTGCCTGGACGGGAATGACACTTCTTCTCCCCAGGAAGGAAAGGGCAGAGCCCCAGTGTTTCAAAGGCTGATTAGTGGTGCCTCAAGGAGGCCAAGGCCAGCCAGACCTGTTTGTCTTGGCAGCTTTTGTCTTGGAGCAATCCTTGGCTAGATGCAATTTGGGAGGCCAAATCCCAGTTTTGTCCGTGGACATCTGGCCCAGAAGGACAGTTCTTTTCCATTGGCAGCAAAGTGAGGAGGCCCAGTGTTTCAAAGGCAGATGAGAGCTGGCCCTCAGGAAGCCAAGGGAAGCTGGACATTCCTGGCAGCTTTTGTCGGGGAGCTATTCCTTGGAGATATGGAATTTCAGAGGTGGATTCCCAATTTTGGCCATGGATGGCTGGACTTGAAAGATGGTTTTTTCCATGGGAAGAGAAGCACAGCCCCCGCGTGTTTTGAAGGCAGATGCGAGGTGGCCCCTAAGAGGCCAAGGCCAGCCTGAGCTGTCTGTCCTGGCAGGTTTCACATGGGAACAATCCTCGGACAGAATCCAATTTGGAGGTAGAATCCTAATTTCAGCCATGGGTCCCTGGAGGAGAAGGACAGTGCTTTCGCACAGAAAGGAAAGCAAGGAACTCCAGCGTTTCAGGGCCAGAGGAGAAGCACCCCTCAACATGCCAAGCTCAGCTGGACCAGGCAGGTGGCCCCCAGGAGGCCAAGCCAACCACACCTGTTCCACGCTCTTTGCAGCCTTGGGGCCCTGCAGCATCACCATTTTGTTCCCCTGAGGCCCAGCAATAGCACAGTGGTCTCCTTGGCTCTACAGCGGCACAAAGGCCCCTTGCTTCCACGAGGCCTGGCTGTGTCACAATGGTTTCCTTGGTTCCATGGGGCTGCAGAATAACACAATGGCCCACTGGTTCCATGAGGTCACAGAGGGTCACAAGGGTCTCCATGATTCCGTAAGGTGCTGCAGGGTCACAATGGCTCCTTGGTTCTATTGGGCTCCCCAGGATCACAATGGCCCCTTGGTTCCACAAGGCCTGGCTGTGGCACACTGGCCCTTTGCTTCCGTGAGACCTTGCAGTGTCACAATGGCCCCTTGCTTCTGTCAGGCCTGGCTGTGTCACAATGGCCCCTGGCTCCCATGAGGCCCTGTGATGTCACAATGGTCTCACTGGTTCCACGAGGCCCTGCAGTTCCACCATGGCCCTTCAGTGTCACAAGGCCTTGAAGTGTCATAATAGTCTCAGCGGGTTGCCCAGCTGCTTCACAATGGCCTCCTTGGTTCCATGATGCCCCGTAGCGTAACAACGGTATCCTTGCTTCCACACAGTCAGAATAGCCCCGTGGCCTCCTGGAGCCCCACAGTGTCACTACGATCCCCTTGATTCCACGAGGCCCTGCCGTGCTACAATGACCCCTTGCTTATACAAGGCCCTGCTGTGTCACAATGGCCCCTTGCTTCTGAAGTGTGCAAGAGCCTAATACTAAGAGAAAGGCGCCAAAAAACGCTTCGCCATTATCACTGCTCAACACCTGAAAGGCTTCAAAAGTGCTTCGTCATGATGGCTGCTTATCATAATCACTTTTGAACGCCTGGAAACTACGTGCCGTACGGGCCGTGCATAGCCCGCCTTGAGGCCCATAAAAAGGAAGGCAAAACTGGTGCAAAATGTGGAGGCAAAAGCAAAAGGTAGAATCCCCGCCCTTTGCCTTTCCCCCCACCACCACCATCGCCTGCCGTGAGGCACCCTGAGGCCTCCGGGAGCCGACGCCGCCCGCCTGGGGAGCACCCCCCAATCCTTCACCCCTGGACTGAAATCCCGAGGGAGTTGTGCAACCCCTAGCCCTGCTCCTTCGTCCCAGGCGGAGCCAGGTTCAGCTGCAAGCATCGAGCCTGCATCTCGGAGGATGGGCCGCCGCTTTCCAGCCAAACTGCTCTAGACTTCAGAAGAGGCAGATAAGAGGCTTCAAACAGCAGGAAAAAAAAGGCAAAAACTTCTCCACTTCCCCCACCCTGTCTCAGCAGCAACAAAGGTAGCACAGTGTGGTGGTGACTTATCCAGTGCTTGTTAGAGTAACCTTGTCTTTTCTAACTTTTCTCTACTTTTCTCCTTCTTTCTCTTTGCCTCTCTTCCCATTAGATAAAGAGATACCCATTTGTTTGGCACCAACATTTAATCTCGTTTGGTTTTAATCTGGTCTTTGGGAATATTTTGAACCTTCAAAGTTCTTTCCTTTTTATACTCAGAGATTTCCTTTTCTTTGCCCTTCTGGGTGTAAATCAGATAGTAACAAAGTGTCATAATGCTCTCCACGGTTCCGTGAGGCGCCACAATGTCACAATGGACTTTTGGTTCCATGAACTTTGGTACTGTCAGCAACAGTCTCCTTGGCTCCGCAGTGTCACAATGGACCCTTGGCTCCGTGAGGTTCAGTAGCGTAACACGGACGCCTTGATTGCATGAGGTTGTGCAGTGTCACAATGATCTCCTTGGTTCTGCGGCCCTGCTGTGTAACAATGGGCCCCTTCCTTTGCTGATGGCTCTGCGTCCTGCCTGCCTCTGCCTTGGCACACAAAGCCTTGGGCTGCTCCAGCCTCCTTCTGGGGGACACGTTGCACCACTGCACTGCCCTGGGAGAGAAATTCCTTTCTCCTTGTGTCCAGCCTGGACCTGCCCAGCTGCCCTTGGCATTAATTCTTTCTTTTGCCAGCTGGTCTCTACTAGCTAGAAAGGATCCACCATGTCTGAAACCACCCTTCAAGCCCACCCAGGACTCTCCTCCACTGTCCTCAGTCTCCACTCCACTGAGCACAGAGCTCCTTTGTCCCTCTGTAGTGATCATGTGCTCGAGGCCACGGGCACCTGGACAAGAAGGTCGGTTCTTTTCTACAGGAAGGAAACCACAGAACCCCAGTGTTTTGAAGGCAGATGAGAGGCAGCCACCAGAGGCCAAGGCAAGGCAGACGTGTCTGTCCTTGCAGCTTCTGTCTGAAAGCAACCCTTGGACATACGGGGAGTTTTGGAGGTGGAATTCCATTTCAGCTGTGGGTGCCTGGACGGGAATGACACTTCTTCTCCCCAGGAAGGAAAGGGCAGAGCCCCAGTGTTTCAAAGGCTGATTAGTGGTGCCTCAAGGAGGCCAAGGCCAGCCAGACCTGTTTGTCTTGGCAGCTTTTGTCTTGGAGCAATCCTTGGCTAGATGCAATTTGGGAGGCCAAATCCCAGTTTTGTCCGTGGACATCTGGCCCAGAAGGACAGTTCTTTTCCATTGGCAGCAAAGTGAGGAGGCCCAGTGTTTCAAAGGCAGATGAGAGCTGGCCCTCAGGAAGCCAAGGGAAGCTGGACATTCCTGGCAGCTTTTGTCGGGGAGCTATTCCTTGGAGATATGGAATTTCAGAGGTGGATTCCCAATTTTGGCCATGGATGGCTGGACTTGAAAGATGGTTTTTTCCATGGGAAGAGAAGCACAGCCCCCGCGTGTTTTGAAGGCAGATGCGAGGTGGCCCCTAAGAGGCCAAGGCCAGCCTGAGCTGTCTGTCCTGGCAGGTTTCACATGGGAACAATCCTCGGACAGAATCCAATTTGGAGGTAGAATCCTAATTTCAGCCATGGGTCCCTGGAGGAGAAGGACAGTGCTTTCGCACAGAAAGGAAAGCAAGGAACTCCAGCGTTTCAGGGCCAGAGGAGAAGCACCCCTCAACATGCCAAGCTCAGCTGGACCAGGCAGGTGGCCCCCAGGAGGCCAAGCCAACCACACCTGTTCCACGCTCTTTGCAGCCTTGGGGCCCTGCAGCATCACCATTTTGTTCCCCTGAGGCCCAGCAATAGCACAGTGGTCTCCTTGGCTCTACAGCGGCACAAAGGCCCCTTGCTTCCACGAGGCCTGGCTGTGTCACAATGGTTTCCTTGGTTCCATGGGGCTGCAGAATAACACAATGGCCCACTGGTTCCATGAGGTCACAGAGGGTCACAAGGGTCTCCATGATTCCGTAAGGTGCTGCAGGGTCACAATGGCTCCTTGGTTCTATTGGGCTCCCCAGGATCACAATGGCCCCTTGGTTCCACAAGGCCTGGCTGTGGCACACTGGCCCTTTGCTTCCGTGAGACCTTGCAGTGTCACAATGGCCCCTTGCTTCTGTCAGGCCTGGCTGTGTCACAATGGCCCCTGGCTCCCATGAGGCCCTGTGATGTCACAATGGTCTCACTGGTTCCACGAGGCCCTGCAGTTCCACAATGGCCCTTCAGTGTCACAAGGCCTTGAAGTGTCATAATAGTCTCAGCGGGTTGCCCAGCTGCTTCACAATGGCCTCCTTGGTTCCATGATGCCCCGTAGCGTAACAACGGTATCCTTGCTTCCACACAGTCAGAATAGCCCCGTGGCCTCCTGGAGCCCCACAGTGTCACTACGATCCCCTTGATTCCACGAGGCCCTGCTGTGCTACAATGACCCCTTGCTTATACAAGGCCCTGCTGTGTCACAATGGCCCCTTGCTTCTGAAGTGTGCAAGAGCCTAATACTAAGAGAAAGGCGCCAAAAAACGCTTCGCCATTATCACTGCTCAACACCTGAAAGGCTTCAAAAGTGCTTCGTCATGATGGCTGCTTATCATAATCACTTTTGAACGCCTGGAAACTACGTGCCGTACGGGCCGTGCATAGCCCGCCTTGAGGCCCATAAAAAGGAAGGCAAAACTGGTGCAAAATGTGGAGGCAAAAGCAAAAGGTAGAATCCCCGCCCTTTGCCTTTCCCCCCACCACCACCATCGCCTGCCGTGAGGCACCCTGAGGCCTCCGGGAGCCGACGCCGCCCGCCTGGGGAGCACCCCCCAATCCTTCACCCCTGGACTGAAATCCCGAGGGAGTTGTGCAACCCCTAGCCCTGCTCCTTCGTCCCAGGCGGAGCCAGGTTCAGCTGCAAGCATCGAGCCTGCATCTCGGAGGATGGGCCGCCGCTTTCCAGCCAAACTGCTCTAGACTTCAGAAGAGGCAGATAAGAGGCTTCAAACAGCAGGAAAAAAAAGGCAAAAACTTCTCCACTTCCCCCACCCTGTCTCAGCAGCAACAAAGGTAGCACAGTGTGGTGGTGACTTATCCAGTGCTTGTTAGAGTAACCTTGTCTTTTCTAACTTTTCTCTACTTTTCTCCTTCTTTCTCTTTGCCTCTCTTACCATTAGATAAAGAGATACCCATTTGTTTGGCACCAACATTTAATCTCGTTTGGTTTTAATCTGGTCTTTGGGAATATTTTGAACCTTCAAAGTTCTTTCCTTTTTATACTCAGAGATTTCCTTTTCTTTGCCCTTCTGGGTGTAAATCAGATAGTAACAAAGTGTCATAATGCTCTCCACGGTTCCGTGAGGCGCCACAATGTCACAATGGACTTTTGGTTCCATGAACTTTGGTACTGTCAGCAACAGTCTCCTTGGCTCCGCAGTGTCACAATGGACCCTTGGCTCCGTGAGGTTCAGTAGCGTAACACGGACGCCTTGATTGCATGAGGTTGTGCAGTGTCACAATGATCTCCTTGGTTCTGCGGCCCTGCTGTGTAACAATGGGCCCCTTCCTTTGCTGATGGCTCTGCGTCCTGCCTGCCTCTGCCTTGGCACACAAAGCCTTGGGCTGCTCCAGCCTCCTTCTGGGGGACACGTTGCACCACTGCACTGCCCTGGGAGAGAAATTCCTTTCTCCTTGTGTCCAGCCTGGACCTGCCCAGCTGCCCTTGGCATTAATTCTTTCTTTTGCCAGCTGGTCTCTACTAGCTAGAAAGGATCCACCATGTCTGAAACCACCCTTCAAGCCCACCCAGGACTCTCCTCCACTGTCCTCAGTCTCCACTCCACTGAGCACAGAGCTCCTTTGTCCCTCTGTAGTGATCATGTGCTCGAGGCCACGGGCACCTGGACAAGAAGGTCGGTTCTTTTCTACAGGAAGGAAACCACAGAACCCCAGTGTTTTGAAGGCAGATGAGAGGCAGCCACCAGAGGCCAAGGCAAGGCAGACGTGTCTGTCCTTGCAGCTTCTGTCTGAAAGCAACCCTTGGACATACGGGGAGTTTTGGAGGTGGAATTCCATTTCAGCTGTGGGTGCCTGGACGGGAATGACACTTCTTCTCCCCAGGAAGGAAAGGGCAGAGCCCCAGTGTTTCAAAGGCTGATTAGTGGTGCCTCAAGGAGGCCAAGGCCAGCCAGACCTGTTTGTCTTGGCAGCTTTTGTCTTGGAGCAATCCTTGGCTAGATGCAATTTGGGAGGCCAAATCCCAGTTTTGTCCGTGGACATCTGGCCCAGAAGGACAGTTCTTTTCCATTGGCAGCAAAGTGAGGAGGCCCAGTGTTTCAAAGGCAGATGAGAGCTGGCCCTCAGGAAGCCAAGGGAAGCTGGACATTCCTGGCAGCTTTTGTCGGGGAGCTATTCCTTGGAGATATGGAATTTCAGAGGTGGATTCCCAATTTTGGCCATGGATGGCTGGACTTGAAAGATGGTTTTTTCCATGGGAAGAGAAGCACAGCCCCCGCCTGTTTTGAAGGCAGATGCGAGGTGGCCCCTAAGAGGCCAAGGCCAGCCTGAGCTGTCTGTCCTGGCAGGTTTCACATGGGAACAATCCTCGGACAGAATCCAATTTGGAGGTAGAATCCTAATTTCAGCCATGGGTCCCTGGAGGAGAAGGACAGTGCTTTCGCACAGAAAGGAAAGCAAGGAACTCCAGCGTTTCAGGGCCAGAGGAGAAGCACCCCTCAACATGCCAAGCTCAGCTGGACCAGGCAGGTGGCCCCCAGGAGGCCAAGCCAACCACACCTGTTCCACGCTCTTTGCAGCCTTGGGGCCCTGCAGCATCACCATTTTGTTCCCCTGAGGCCCAGCAATAGCACAGTGGTCTCCTTGGCTCTACAGCGGCACAAAGGCCCCTTGCTTCCACGAGGCCTGGCTGTGTCACAATGGTTTCCTTGGTTCCATGGGGCTGCAGAATAACACAATGGCCCACTGGTTCCATGAGGTCACAGAGGGTCACAAGGGTCTCCATGATTCCGTAAGGTGCTGCAGGGTCACAATGGCTCCTTGGTTCTATTGGGCTCCCCAGGATCACAATGGCCCCTTGGTTCCACAAGGCCTGGCTGTGGCACACTGGCCCTTTGCTTCCGTGAGACCTTGCAGTGTCACAATGGCCCCTTGCTTCTGTCAGGCCTGGCTGTGTCACAATGGCCCCTGGCTCCCATGAGGCCCTGTGATGTCACAATGGTCTCACTGGTTCCACGAGGCCCTGCAGTTCCACAATGGCCCTTCAGTGTCACAAGGCCTTGAAGTGTCATAATAGTCTCAGCGGGTTGCCCAGCTGCTTCACAATGGCCTCCTTGGTTCCATGATGCCCCGTAGCGTAACAACGGTATCCTTGCTTGCACACAGTCAGAATGGCCCCGTGGCCTCCTGGAGCCCCACAGTGTCACTACGATCCCCTTGATTCCACGAGGCCCTGCTGTGCTACAATGACCCCTTGCTTATACAAGGCCCTGCTGTGTCACAATGGCCCCTTGCTTCTGAAGTGTGCAAGAGCCTAATACTAAGAGAAAGGCGCCAAAAAACGCTTCGCCATTATCACTGCTCAACACCTGAAAGGCTTCAAAAGTGCTTCGTCATGATGGCTGCTTATCATAATCACTTTTGAACGCCTGGAAACTACGTGCCGTACGGGCCGTGCATAGCCCGCCTTGAGGCCCATAAAAAGGAAGGCAAAACTGGTGCAAAATGTGGAGGCAAAAGCAAAAGGTAGAATCCCCGCCCTTTGCCTTTCCCCCCACCACCACCATCGCCTGCCGTGAGGCACCCTGAGGCCTCCGGGAGCCGACGCCGCCCGCCTGGGGAGCACCCCCCAATCCTTCACCCCTGGACTGAAATCCCGAGGGAGTTGTGCAACCCCTAGCCCTGCTCCTTCGTCCCAGGCGGAGCCAGGTTCAGCTGCAAGCATCGAGCCTGCATCTCGGAGGATGGGCCGCCGCTTTCCAGCCAAACTGCTCTAGACTTCAGAAGAGGCAGATAAGAGGCTTCAAACAGCAGGAAAAAAAAGGCAAAAACTTCTCCACTTCCCCCACCCTGTCTCAGCAGCAACAAAGGTAGCACAGTGTGGTGGTGACTTATCCAGTGCTTGTTAGAGTAACCTTGTCTTTTCTAACTTTTCTCTACTTTTCTCCTTCTTTCTCTTTGCCTCTCTTCCCATTAGATAAAGAGATACCCATTTGTTTGGCACCAACATTTAATCTCGTTTGGTTTTAATCTGGTCTTTGGGAATATTTTGAACCTTCAAAGTTCTTTCCTTTTTATACTCAGAGATTTCCTTTTCTTTGCCCTTCTGGGTGTAAATCAGATAGTAACAAAGTGTCATAATGCTCTCCACGGTTCCGTGAGGCGCCACAATGTCACAATGGACTTTTGGTTCCATGAACTTTGGTACTGTCAGCAACAGTCTCCTTGGCTCCGCAGTGTCACAATGGACCCTTGGCTCCGTGAGGTTCAGTAGCGTAACACGGACGCCTTGATTGCATGAGGTTGTGCAGTGTCACAATGATCTCCTTGGTTCTGCGGCCCTGCTGTGTAACAATGGGCCCCTTCCTTTGCTGATGGCTCTGCGTCCTGCCTGCCTCTGCCTTGGCACACAAAGCCTTGGGCTGCTCCAGCCTCCTTCTGGGGGACACGTTGCACCACTGCACTGCCCTGGGAGAGAAATTCCTTTCTCCTTGTGTCCAGCCTGGACCTGCCCAGCTGCCCTTGGCATTAATTCTTTCTTTTGCCAGCTGGTCTCTACTAGCTAGAAAGGATCCACCATGTCTGAAACCACCCTTCAAGCCCACCCAGGACTCTCCTCCACTGTCCTCAGTCTCCACTCCACTGAGCACAGAGCTCCTTTGTCCCTCTGTAGTGATCATGTGCTCGAGGCCACGGGCACCTGGACAAGAAGGTCGGTTCTTTTCTACAGGAAGGAAACCACAGAACCCCAGTGTTTTGAAGGCAGATGAGAGGCAGCCACCAGAGGCCAAGGCAAGGCAGACGTGTCTGTCCTTGCAGCTTCTGTCTGAAAGCAACCCTTGGACATACGGGGAGTTTTGGAGGTGGAATTCCATTTCAGCTGTGGGTGCCTGGACGGGAATGACACTTCTTCTCCCCAGGAAGGAAAGGGCAGAGCCCCAGTGTTTCAAAGGCTGATTAGTGGTGCCTCAAGGAGGCCAAGGCCAGCCAGACCTGTTTGTCTTGGCAGCTTTTGTCTTGGAGCAATCCTTGGCTAGATGCAATTTGGGAGGCCAAATCCCAGTTTTGTCCGTGGACATCTGGCCCAGAAGGACAGTTCTTTTCCATTGGCAGCAAAGTGAGGAGGCCCAGTGTTTCAAAGGCAGATGAGAGCTGGCCCTCAGGAAGCCAAGGGAAGCTGGACATTCCTGGCAGCTTTTGTCGGGGAGCTATTCCTTGGAGATATGGAATTTCAGAGGTGGATTCCCAATTTTGGCCATGGATGGCTGGACTTGAAAGATGGTTTTTTCCATGGGAAGAGAAGCACAGCCCCCGCGTGTTTTGAAGGCAGATGCGAGGTGGCCCCTAAGAGGCCAAGGCCAGCCTGAGCTGTCTGTCCTGGCAGGTTTCACATGGGAACAATCCTCGGACAGAATCCAATTTGGAGGTAGAATCCTAATTTCAGCCATGGGTCCCTGGAGGAGAAGGACAGTGCTTTCGCACAGAAAGGAAAGCAAGGAACTCCAGCGTTTCAGGGCCAGAGGAGAAGCACCCCTCAACATGCCAAGCTCAGCTGGACCAGGCAGGTGGCCCCCAGGAGGCCAAGCCAACCACACCTGTTCCACGCTCTTTGCAGCCTTGGGGCCCTGCAGCATCACCATTTTGTTCCCCTGAGGCCCAGCAATAGCACAGTGGTCTCCTTGGCTCTACAGCGGCACAAAGGCCCCTTGCTTCCACGAGGCCTGGCTGTGTCACAATGGTTTCCTTGGTTCCATGGGGCTGCAGAATAACACAATGGCCCACTGGTTCCATGAGGTCACAGAGGGTCACAAGGGTCTCCATGATTCCGTAAGGTGCTGCAGGGTCACAATGGCTCCTTGGTTCTATTGGGCTCCCCAGGATCACAATGGCCCCTTGGTTCCACAAGGCCTGGCTGTGGCACACTGGCCCTTTGCTTCCGTGAGACCTTGCAGTGTCACAATGGCCCCTTGCTTCTGTCAGGCCTGGCTGTGTCACAATGGCCCCTGGCTCCCATGAGGCCCTGTGATGTCACAATGGTCTCACTGGTTCCACGAGGCCCTGCAGTTCCACAATGGCCCTTCAGTGTCACAAGGCCTTGAAGTGTCATAATAGTCTCAGCGGGTTGCCCAGCTGCTTCACAATGGCCTCCTTGGTTCCATGATGCCCCGTAGCGTAACAACGGTATCCTTGCTTCCACACAGTCAGAATGGCCCCGTGGCCTCCTGGAGCCCCACAGTGTCACTACGATCCCCTTGATTCCACGAGGCCCTGCTGTGCTACAATGACCCCTTGCTTATACAAGGCCCTGCTGTGTCACAATGGCCCCTTGCTTCTGAAGTGTGCAAGAGCCTAATACTAAGAGAAAGGCGCCAAAAAACGCTTCGCCATTATCACTGCTCAACACCTGAAAGGCTTCAAAAGTGCTTCGTCATGATGGCTGCTTATCATAATCACTTTTGAACGCCTGGAAACTACGTGCCGTACGGGCCGTGCATAGCCCGCCTTGAGGCCCATAAAAAGGAAGGCAAAACTGGTGCAAAATGTGGAGGCAAAAGCAAAAGGTAGAATCCCCGCCCTTTGCCTTTCCCCCCACCACCACCATCGCCTGCCGTGAGGCACCCTGAGGCCTCCGGGAGCCGACGCCGCCCGCCTGGGGAGCACCCCCCAATCCTTCACCCCTGGACTGAAATCCCGAGGGAGTTGTGCAACCCCTAGCCCTGCTCCTTCGTCCCAGGCGGAGCCAGGTTCAGCTGCAAGCATCGAGCCTGCATCTCGGAGGATGGGCCGCCGCTTTCCAGCCAAACTGCTCTAGACTTCAGAAGAGGCAGATAAGAGGCTTCAAACAGCAGGAAAAAAAAGGCAAAAACTTCTCCACTTCCCCCACCCTGTCTCAGCAGCAACAAAGGTAGCACAGTGTGGTGGTGACTTATCCAGTGCTTGTTAGAGTAACCTTGTCTTTTCTAACTTTTCTCTACTTTTCTCCTTCTTTCTCTTTGCCTCTCTTCCCATTAGATAAAGAGATACCCATTTGTTTGGCACCAACATTTAATCTCGTTTGGTTTTAATCTGGTCTTTGGGAATATTTTGAACCTTCAAAGTTCTTTCCTTTTTATACTCAGAGATTTCCTTTTCTTTGCCCTTCTGGGTGTAAATCAGATAGTAACAAAGTGTCATAATGCTCTCCACGGTTCCGTGAGGCGCCACAATGTCACAATGGACTTTTGGTTCCATGAACTTTGGTACTGTCAGCAACAGTCTCCTTGGCTCCGCAGTGTCACAATGGACCCTTGGCTCCGTGAGGTTCAGTAGCGTAACACGGACGCCTTGATTGCATGAGGTTGTGCAGTGTCACAATGATCTCCTTGGTTCTGCGGCCCTGCTGTGTAACAATGGGCCCCTTCCTTTGCTGATGGCTCTGCGTCCTGCCTGCCTCTGCCTTGGCACACAAAGCCTTGGGCTGCTCCAGCCTCCTTCTGGGGGACACGTTGCACCACTGCACTGCCCTGGGAGAGAAATTCCTTTCTCCTTGTGTCCAGCCTGGACCTGCCCAGCTGCCCTTGGCATTAATTCTTTCTTTTGCCAGCTGGTCTCTACTAGCTAGAAAGGATCCACCATGTCTGAAACCACCCTTCAAGCCCACCCAGGACTCTCCTCCACTGTCCTCAGTCTCCACTCCACTGAGCACAGAGCTCCTTTGTCCCTCTGTAGTGATCATGTGCTCGAGGCCACGGGCACCTGGACAAGAAGGTCGGTTCTTTTCTACAGGAAGGAAACCACAGAACCCCAGTGTTTTGAAGGCAGATGAGAGGCAGCCACCAGAGGCCAAGGCAAGGCAGACGTGTCTGTCCTTGCAGCTTCTGTCTGAAAGCAACCCTTGGACATACGGGGAGTTTTGGAGGTGGAATTCCATTTCAGCTGTGGGTGCCTGGACGGGAATGACACTTCTTCTCCCCAGGAAGGAAAGGGCAGAGCCCCAGTGTTTCAAAGGCTGATTAGTGGTGCCTCAAGGAGGCCAAGGCCAGCCAGACCTGTTTGTCTTGGCAGCTTTTGTCTTGGAGCAATCCTTGGCTAGATGCAATTTGGGAGGCCAAATCCCAGTTTTGTCCGTGGACATCTGGCCCAGAAGGACAGTTCTTTTCCATTGGCAGCAAAGTGAGGAGGCCCAGTGTTTCAAAGGCAGATGAGAGCTGGCCCTCAGGAAGCCAAGGGAAGCTGGACATTCCTGGCAGCTTTTGTCGGGGAGCTATTCCTTGGAGATATGGAATTTCAGAGGTGGATTCCCAATTTTGGCCATGGATGGCTGGACTTGAAAGATGGTTTTTTCCATGGGAAGAGAAGCACAGCCCCCGCGTGTTTTGAAGGCAGATGCGAGGTGGCCCCTAAGAGGCCAAGGCCAGCCTGAGCTGTCTGTCCTGGCAGGTTTCACATGGGAACAATCCTCGGACAGAATCCAATTTGGAGGTAGAATCCTAATTTCAGCCATGGGTCCCTGGAGGAGAAGGACAGTGCTTTCGCACAGAAAGGAAAGCAAGGAACTCCAGCGTTTCAGGGCCAGAGGAGAAGCACCCCTCAACATGCCAAGCTCAGCTGGACCAGGCAGGTGGCCCCCAGGAGGCCAAGCCAACCACACCTGTTCCACGCTCTTTGCAGCCTTGGGGCCCTGCAGCATCACCATTTTGTTCCCCTGAGGCCCAGCAATAGCACAGTGGTCTCCTTGGCTCTACAGCGGCACAAAGGCCCCTTGCTTCCACGAGGCCTGGCTGTGTCACAATGGTTTCCTTGGTTCCATGGGGCTGCAGAATAACACAATGGCCCACTGGTTCCATGAGGTCACAGAGGGTCACAAGGGTCTCCATGATTCCGTAAGGTGCTGCAGGGTCACAATGGCTCCTTGGTTCTATTGGGCTCCCCAGGATCACAATGGCCCCTTGGTTCCACAAGGCCTGGCTGTGGCACACTGGCCCTTTGCTTCCGTGAGACCTTGCAGTGTCACAATGGCCCCTTGCTTCTGTCAGGCCTGGCTGTGTCACAATGGCCCCTGGCTCCCATGAGGCCCTGTGATGTCACAATGGTCTCACTGGTTCCACGAGGCCCTGCAGTTCCACAATGGCCCTTCAGTGTCACAAGGCCTTGAAGTGTCATAATAGTCTCAGCGGGTTGCCCAGCTGCTTCACAATGGCCTCCTTGGTTCCATGATGCCCCGTAGCGTAACAACGGTATCCTTGCTTCCACACAGTCAGAATGGCCCCGTGGCCTCCTGGAGCCCCACAGTGTCACTACGATCCCCTTGATTCCACGAGGCCCTGCTGTGCTACAATGACCCCTTGCTTATACAAGGCCCTGCTGTGTCACAATGGCCCCTTGCTTCTGAAGTGTGCAAGAGCCTAATACTAAGAGAAAGGCGCCAAAAAACGCTTCGCCATTATCACTGCTCAACACCTGAAAGGCTTCAAAAGTGCTTCGTCATGATGGCTGCTTATCATAATCACTTTTGAACGCCTGGAAACTACGTGCCGTACGGGCCGTGCATAGCCCGCCTTGAGGCCCATAAAAAGGAAGGCAAAACTGGTGCAAAATGTGGAGGCAAAAGCAAAAGGTAGAATCCCCGCCCTTTGCCTTTCCCCCCACCACCACCATCGCCTGCCGTGAGGCACCCTGAGGCCTCCGGGAGCCGACGCCGCCCGCCTGGGGAGCACCCCCCAATCCTTCACCCCTGGACTGAAATCCCGAGGGAGTTGTGCAACCCCTAGCCCTGCTCCTTCGTCCCAGGCGGAGCCAGGTTCAGCTGCAAGCATCGAGCCTGCATCTCGGAGGATGGGCCGCCGCTTTCCAGCCAAACTGCTCTAGACTTCAGAAGAGGCAGATAAGAGGCTTCAAACAGCAGGAAAAAAAAGGCAAAAACTTCTCCACTTCCCCCACCCTGTCTCAGCAGCAACAAAGGTAGCACAGTGTGGTGGTGACTTATCCAGTGCTTGTTAGAGTAACCTTGTCTTTCTAACTTTTCTCTACTTTTCTCCTTCTTTCTCTTTGCCTCTCTTACCATTAGATAAAGAGATACCCATTTGTTTGGCACCAACATTTAATCTCGTTTGGTTTTAATCTGGTCTTTGGGAATATTTTGAACCTTCAAAGTTCTTTCCTTTTTATACTCAGAGATTTCCTTTTCTTTGCCCTTCTGGGTGTAAATCAGATAGTAACAAAGTGTCATAATGCTCTCCACGGTTCCGTGAGGCGCCACAATGTCACAATGGACTTTTGGTTCCATGAACTTTGGTACTGTCAGCAACAGTCTCCTTGGCTCCGCAGTGTCACAATGGACCCTTGGCTCCGTGAGGTTCAGTAGCGTAACACGGACGCCTTGATTGCATGAGGTTGTGCAGTGTCACAATGATCTCCTTGGTTCTGCGGCCCTGCTGTGTAACAATGGGCCCCTTCCTTTGCTGATGGCTCTGCGTCCTGCCTGCCTCTGCCTTGGCACACAAAGCCTTGGGCTGCTCCAGCCTCCTTCTGGGGGACACGTTTGCACCACTGCACTGCCCTGGGAGAGAAATTCCTTTCTCCTTGTGTCCAGCCTGGACCTGCCCAGCTGCCCTTGGCATTAATTCTTTCTTTTGCCAGCTGGTCTCTACTAGCTAGAAAGGATCCACCATGTCTGAAACCACCCTTCAAGCCCACCCAGGACTCTCCTCCACTGTCCTCAGTCTCCACTCCACTGAGCACAGAGCTCCTTTGTCCCTCTGTAGTGATCATGTGCTCGAGGCCACGGGCACCTGGACAAGAAGGTCGGTTCTTTTCTACAGGAAGGAAACCACAGAACCCCAGTGTTTTGAAGGCAGATGAGAGGCAGCCACCAGAGGCCAAGGCAAGGCAGACGTGTCTGTCCTTGCAGCTTCTGTCTGAAAGCAACCCTTGGACATACGGGGAGTTTTGGAGGTGGAATTCCATTTCAGCTGTGGGTGCCTGGACGGGAATGACACTTCTTCTCCCCAGGAAGGAAAGGGCAGAGCCCCAGTGTTTCAAAGGCTGATTAGTGGTGCCTCAAGGAGGCCAAGGCCAGCCAGACCTGTTTGTCTTGGCAGCTTTTGTCTTGGAGCAATCCTTGGCTAGATGCAATTTGGGAGGCCAAATCCCAGTTTTGTCCGTGGACATCTGGCCCAGAAGGACAGTTCTTTTCCATTGGCAGCAAAGTGAGGAGGCCCAGTGTTTCAAAGGCAGATGAGAGCTGGCCCTCAGGAAGCCAAGGGAAGCTGGACATTCCTGGCAGCTTTTGTCGGGGAGCTATTCCTTGGAGATATGGAATTTCAGAGGTGGATTCCCAATTTTGGCCATGGATGGCTGGACTTGAAAGATGGTTTTTTCCATGGGAAGAGAAGCACAGCCCCCGCGTGTTTTGAAGGCAGATGCGAGGTGGCCCCTAAGAGGCCAAGGCCAGCCTGAGCTGTCTGTCCTGGCAGGTTTC